>NC_056660.1:82050000-82314881 GCF_018350195.1 Panthera tigris
CTAGGACCAGCATGTAATGCTTTTTTAGTTAAAAATGTGTCAATAGATATGTGAAAGAAAATGTGTCAATTCATAGAGCCCACAGACAGGAGAAGACTATGTAAGGTACTGCAACTTCCAGTGCTTGGCCTCACATTTTACCTGTTTTATTCTTAAATGAACTCATGTAGTTGAAACTTACCTGTGTGTCATTTTGCTGTAGTGCAATTTAAAATACGTTCACTTTTTCAAATTAGAAAAAAATTCTCAGAAGTGTACCTTCTGTTTTTGTTTATAAACTGACTTGCCTGTGGCAGTTGAATTTCAAAGAGTAAACTACACAGAGAACAGCGAGGAGGGCTCAAATTCCACGACAGCCGCCTGCTCAGGCTGATTCAAGAAAGAGTAGGAAGTGTTCTGAAAAGTCTAAACTATTCTAAAAGTCATCAGTATAATGCAGCATTTTAAACAATGCTTTTTTTCCTCGTTACAAAAGCAATACTTGTTAATTTTGGAAAAAAACAGAACTTGTTGATACAAGAAAAGAAGATCATTTCAGTCCCACCACCTGGACACCACTGTTAACAGCATTGCCAGCCTTACAGCTGTTGTTGTGTGTGTGTAAACATAGAGACCAGGTCGTTCAGTTCTGTAGCATTCTTTTGTTGTGTCAGCATGCGTGTCTTCTCACATCAGCCGTCCTAAATCGTTGTTCATAACGATGGTATTTCGTTGACTGACTGTTCCCGTATTTAACCAAAAACCTGGTTGCTGTACCTTTAGCTTACATTGTTTGCTATTCAAACACTTGTGCTCAATGTTGCTTTATGTTTTTAATTTTTTTTTAAACAGCTTCGTTTATACCATATTCTAAAAGTGATATTTTACTGACATTATAATTTCTTAGCTTCTTAAGAAACCAGAAAAGGGAGAGGAACCAACCACTGAGAAGCCAAAAGAAAGAGGAGAGGAAATGGATACTAGAGATGGAGAACAGGAGTCCTGTCCTGGCTGTGCTGTCCGGAAGCCCATGCCCTTGGGGAGCTCGCTGGAGGAGCCCAGGGAAAAGTGAGCCTGTGACTGTCACTGTGTCAGAGTCGTATGTGTCCTTTATCGTATTTCAAACTGTTTGTGGAATCGGGTTTTACCAAGATAATGCTTGCCCACATCCTTATTTCTTCTGGGTCACGCTAGGGGCTTGGTAAATGCATTTCGTCTGCAGCCTCAAGTCTGTCTTCAAAGCAGGAACATGTCCTGCTTCTAGTTCCTTAGCCGTTCCTGTCCTTGCTCCCTTTGGATTCCTGTTATCACTCTTTAGGTCTTCAGGATCTCCTTCCCAGTCTTTTGTCCAAGTGCTAGGATTCCTGTGTTGGTGTTACCATCCCTGTGGCCCTCCCGTGGAATCTGACCAGCAGCTGTGTGGATCCCAGTATTGCACTAGCCCTGCCTGTCTCAGGCTAGGGGTCCTTGGGGCATGTACTTCTCTGTGTGCTTGTGACATGCGGCTCACGAAAGGAGCTTGAGCAGGGCTTGTGTGGAATGGGACAGACACTGTCCCATTGTGCATGGGGGCCAGAGAGACCCGCCAGAACCTTGTCAGGTAGGAGCCCCTCCCTCTCGCCCCTGAGCATCCTCAGGGTTTGGTCACCTCCCCACAGTCAGTGGGGCCACGTGTGTCTGGGCTTCTTGTTCCCCTGGCCCAGGGCTCTTGCTCGTGCACTGCATCCGGACACCCATGGAGCTTCCTGGATCCCAGGGCTGCTCTGCTTCCAAGGGGTCCAGAAGTGAATTTGCACTTGGATGTGAGATGGCAGGGTTGTGGGGTTAGGCTGCCATTTGCCCAGAAACATACCAGTCACAATGAATTCTTACTGTCTTTCTTATACAAAGAGTTGTGATAAAAAAAAATTTTTCCCTCTTTTTGGGGATTCCGGTTTATTGCTCAGTTTATGAAATTAATTTATGCATGATTATGAAATCTGTGATCTGTTAGGACTGTAGTTTCTGTTATATGTGTTTGTATTATTATCGCTTATGTTATAGCAGTGCCTTTCATCATGTTTCTGGTATGAATTCTCACTTTGCTTATAGATCTTTTTCTCCCCAGCAGTCCTGCTGCTTCTGTTTTGTGGGAAGTCAAAAATAGTGTGTGAGGACTTTTGCCTGTTGGTTGTGGACTTTAAGAAGCAAAGGAGCTAAGGAGCCACTTATTTATTTACTATTCATTTAAGAGTTTGATATATGTATAAAATTAGTACATTTCAATTAATTGTAGCTACGCTTGAAGCAGAAACAAGGCTGTCAGTATCAGCTCTGTGTCATGATGAATGTGTACCTGGGGCCCTAGGAAAGTCACCTGACCACTTTGGTCTCCGGTACTCTATCTGTAAAGGGGGTTGTTAGTCTACTTTGGGGGGTTACTAAGAGTTAGAAAAGTAAGTATACATAGTTCCTCACCACAGTGCCTATTCCTACCTGTCATTCAAGTTTAACAGTAGATACTGTCGTTACCATTGTCAGTTCATCTTTTAGCAGTTTTTTATTGAATGCCTATTATGTGCCCACTTGGCAGCGTGGTGATGTGCAGACTGAGGTATTCCCCGCCTCTTCTGGAACTTGCGGTATGGACGGGCAGACAGGTTCTCGTCAAGCAGTATACCTGAGGTGACTGATAATTTGAATTGAATCACAGGTCACAGAATGAGAGCAATGAAGAGCAAAGGGAGTTGGACCGAAAATTCAGAGAAAAAGACCTTGAAACACAAAGATGCCACTTGGATGACAATAGAAAGCAGAGAGCTCACTGTGAGTTTGACACGTTTTCGCGGAGAAATGAGGAGGAGCCGAGATGGGGGAAAGGAGGCCCCCCCGACAGAGGGAAGAAGGGGAGCCAGGACAGTGGCAACGCTGTGGAGGCAGCAGAGTGGCCCGGGAAAGAGCAGAGGAGTGAAGGTGGCCCAGCAGCCAAAATGGAGCGCCCAGGAAACAAGGTTCTTCTGCTTGTTTGGGATCATCTTTCATTCATCAGCCGTAAAAGCACAGACAGCACACCTGCGGCTTTATGCCTGCTTTATCAGACGGAAGTTGTTTTAGTTAGCCCAAAGAGAGAAATCTGTGTAGGTGTCGGGGACTTAGGGTCATGCACTCTGCCAGTGGGAAGTCTGCCCCCACTGGGTCCTGTGCTCTTAGGGAGTGCACTGCCCTGACAGTTTGCATTTCATGACGCTTCAGGGAGCTTTCTTTTATGTGATTAACAATGTAGTGATTATTAGTAGATGGTCAAATGGCTCATAAATACTCATCAGTTAGGTGTGCACAGTCAACACAGGATTGGAGTGGCCTACTTAGACCAACAAACGGCTTTTCTTTCTTTTTTCTTTTTTTTTTCCCAGAAGTTTGAGGTTAACTTTTACTCAGATCACATTGTTGTAGAGAAGCACTATTAATGGGGTCCCCTCCCTATAGGGCCAGGCCCCATGGTGCCAGTGAGTCCCCCACAGCCTGGCCGCCCAGTGTCCAAGGGGAACACCCTCGTCCCACCCCATTCACAACCTCGACAGGGACACTGTCTGCTGTCTGCATGGTTTCGTCATTGCTATATAAGTGCTATGTAAGTGGAAGCATACAGTGTGTGACCTGAGACTGTTTTTCTCAGATCTGCCTTCCCTTCCAGTCACCCAGGGTGTTGCTGGTATTAGTGATGTTGATTTTTAAAATGTTTCCAGGGCAGGCAAAACCACAGGCAAGAGGAGAGCCTTCTTCACCCCTGGCTAATCACATCTGTGTCACCCAGGAGTTTCTCTAGTTTCCTTAATCTCAGGTACACCAGAACAGTCATGGGTCTTTTTGGTGGGAGGTGTTTATATGAACACTTGTTTTCAGCTCCCTTTTTTTGTAGCAGCAGTGAGCACAGCTTTAGGCGTTGGGAGTCCTCTCCATGAACTCTGTGATGCTGTGGTGGAAATGAGGCGCCTTGTGCATAATGGCTCCTTCTTACGAGGCCTGGCAGGTTACGATGTTCTTTCAGTATCAGTGTTGACCCCCATCTGTGCACACCAGTGCTGCCCTGGTGAGAGCAGGACCATGTGTGTTGGCCCCGGGCAGGAGGTGGCATGTGAACCCTGCCCTTCTCTCTGCACCCATGGGTCCTGCCAAGGCCTTTGCCACTCTCCTCCCTGGCCAGGCTTCCACTGGGGAAAAGGGCTGCTAAGTGCCCTGGCAGTGACTGTGGGGCCCTGCAGAAACACCTCCCCAGATATGCCCACCCAAGCTGCCCTGTCCTTGGGCCCCCAGGTGGCCACAGAAGGAGTGTAGGAGGCTTCCTTGAGGGGCTGGAAGCTCCCCTGAGCTGGGGTTTGGTTGTTCCTCCTCTCCATCAGGGCAGAGCTACCTGGCTTCTGCTGTTCTGTCCTTCCCTGGCCTCACTGTGCTGATATCTGGAAGCAGTTCCGTAGTGTCTTATTCATGTTGCTCAACCATCATTGCGTTTCTTCACCTCTAAGACTTGAATCAGATGATGGGTTGGTGTTTCCTATGAAGGGGCAGTTCAGAAATAACCCACATAGAAATCACTCATTACAGACATCAGTAATTATTTAGTTCATGGCCTTAAAAAGCCGCCGCTGAGGGGCCATGCCTTGCTTTGTCTCAGGCCACGTGTTCACCCTGCCTGGTAATTTAGAGGGGCTGAAATGTGTAAGTCTTCACCTCTGCCTGGGAGGGCAGACGCCGTGGTTCTGCTGGTTCCAGGGAGATCTGGGTTTGCACAGTAACCTTTTCCCAGATACTAATTTTTACCTTTTTTCAAGTTATTTTAAATATTAACTGTCTTTCTGTTCATGGCTTTTTTTTTTTTTTTTTTTTTTTTTAGCTTCAAAGTGTCTGGTTTCTGAGATGAGATAGTGCTGTGAAAAAGGCAGATTTTTAGTTGATTTTTTTTTAGGTAATTAGAGTTATCAGACCCTGGAAGTAGAGAAGTTGCTCCCTCCTGTGTTGCTGGCCTTTGGAAGGGTAACCCACTGCTCTGTCCTGGCAGGATCGGCCGGCCTTGCAGCTGTACCAGCCAAGAGTTCACATCCGAGCACGAGAAGGTGGTAGGGGAACTTCTGTGGAGTGCCCTGGCAGGAACAGGGACGAGGCTGAAGATTCAGCACAGGGGGGTTCCCAGAAGAGCGAAGAGGCGGGGTGAGTCAGCGCATATGTTTGGGACCTTCCATTCGGCATTCTGTGGGTTAGAGAGGGCATTCTGGAAATGTACAAATCAGCCTTGAATCTAACCTGCAAAGTGACTTTACTCCTTATAAAGAAATCAGAAACTAGAAATATAAATGTGGCATAGAAACATCTAGAAACCATTCTTAAGAAAGAAGCAATCTTTTAAAAAATTGAAAAGTTGTCATAGATTTTATTATTTTTAGTATAAAGTAGTATGTATCATTTAGCCAAAATAACCTGTACTTTGAGTTCTACACATTTGTAAGTGATCTGTTGGGATTCATATCACGTAGTATGTGAGCTATTGTTCGGGGGAAGGGAGGGCTCTCATTCCATTGTAACTCGGTGATACAGACACCTGTGCCATCTGTCCTGAAGATTCCCTGAAGTCTGTATTGTGTTATAGCCCCTGTGATAGGAACTTAACACTGTATAAAATCTGACAGCTTTAAGAATTGCCCTTTTAGCAATGTGGTCACTGACTTTTTTCACAGTCTTTTGATGGATGTGCTCATGGTGTATAACCACCGTGATTTAAGGGTTGCTGAGACAACGTAAGGGCATTATTTTGGGACAAGGATAACTTAGTTATGGCATCTAGGGTTTTTCTTTTCACAGTCTGAGGCAGTTTTATTTTGAAATGACTCATTGGAACTTTCTGCAGTTATGTGTTCTACAGTATTTTTTAATGTTAGTGAAATTTTTAAACATTAATGTATTTTTGGCACTATGCTTTGAACCACTTACTAAATAAAAATTTTAGTTGCTATGAATTTGAAGTCCAGTTGTACTTTTCCTACATCAAATTTTACATAATAAAACATTGCTTTTTAAAATGTAGCTTTAGGGGCGTCTGGGTGGCTCAGTTGGTTAAGCATCTGACTTCAGCTCAGGTCATGATCTCACACTTTGTGGGTTTGAGTCCCACGTCGGGCTCTGTGCCGACAGCTCAGAGCCTGGAGCCTGTTTCAGATTCTGTGTCTTCCTTCTCTCTCTGCCCCTCCCCACTCTCGTGCTCTCTCTCAAGAAATGAATAAACATTTAAAAAAAAATTTTTTTAAATAAATAAAATGTAGCTTTAGTTATCTGAGAATTTTGCTGGTTGTATCTATTCCTTTCTAGATATGAAACATTTATCAAAAAACTTAGAATACTCATTTATCATTTTAAAAATGTCTGTCAGACATATAGTCTATTCCATGGCATTGCTATGCCCTTGCTCTTGACTCTGGAGCTCCAAGAATTTGGCGGGGGGAGGGGGCAAAGGACTTGCTGTGATTTAGTGAGGTCTATGTGACCTGGTGGGGTCATCCCTGATGGAAAAAGGGTAGGTGGGTAGTAACTATTTAGATGTTGCAGGCTCTCTGGTCTCTGTTACAACTTGCAAACTCTGCCATTATGCAATACATAACAAATGGGCAGGGCTGTGTTCCAATAAGATTTTATTTATAAAGATACATAGCAGGCCATATTTGGCTTGTGGATAGTACTTTGCTGACTCCTACTTAGACTTTGGATCACACTGGATTTCCTGATCAGTGAGACACTGTGTCCTCACTGCTGACTTGGGCTTTGATCTGTAAACACAAGTACAGCTCAAAATAGAATAAGAATAAAGCCTTGAACATAAGACCTGAAACCATCAAATTTCTAGAAGGAAACACAGAGGGTTAGCTCCTTGATACCGGTCTTGGTGATAATTTTTTATATTTTGACACCAACAGCAAAGGCAACAAAAGTAAAAATAAACAATGGAACCACATTGAACTGAAAAACTTCTTCACAGGAAAGGAACCTATCTATAAAATGAAGAGGCAGCCTATGGAGAGGAAGAAGATATCTTCAAACAACATACCTAATAAGGGGTTAATATCCAAAATATGGAAAGAATTCATAGCAACTCAATAGCAAAAAAAACCAAATTACCCAATTAAAAAAGAAAAAGGAGCAAAAGACCTGAATAGACATTTTTCCAAAGAAGACATCCAGATAGCCAACAGATGCGTGAAAAGGTGCTCAGCATCACTCATCACCAGGGAAATACAAATCAAAACCACAATGAGATACCACCTCACACCTGTCAGAGTGGGTAAAATAAAAAAGACAAGAGAGCAAGTCTTGGCAAGGATGTGAAGGAAAGGGAACCCTCATGCAGTGTTGGTCGGAATGCCAAATGTTAGAGCCACTATGGTTTGCCAGCGTGGAGGTTCCTCAAGAAATTAAAAATAGAACTAGCATATGATCCATCAGTGCCACTGTGGGCATAGATCCAAAGGGAATTGGAGCCACTACCTCGAAGAGATATCTGTTCACATGGTTGTCACAGATTATTCACAGTAGCCAAGGTGTGGAAACAGCCTTAGTGTCCACTATGGGTGAATGGATAAAAAAAATGAAATGAGTATTATGCAGCCTTAAAAAAGGAAACCCTGCCATTTTCAACAACATGGATGAACTTGGAGAGCATTATACTAAGTGAAGTAAGCCAGACAGAAAAAGACAAATACTGCCTGCTATCCCTTATATATGTACAGCCTAAAAAAAAAAAAGTCAAACTCATAGAAACAGAGTAAAATGGTGGCTGCCAGGGACTAGGGCATGAGGGAAATAGGGAGAGGTTAGTGAAGTTCTGTTATTTAGTTATAAGATTAATAGGTCAAGGGTCTAATGTATAACAGTGACGATAGTTAATACTGTATTGTATAATTGGAATTTGCTAAGACAGAATTTTCTCACCAAAAAGAAGTAAATATGTGAGGTGCTATTTATTACTCAGTGTGAATCCTTTCATAATGTATGCATTTTACCAATCAATATGTTGTATGCTTTAAATATATATTATAAATTTACTTGTCAATTATACCTCCATGAGGCTGGAAAATAAGTAAATAAAAAGTAGCTACATCCTGTGAAAGATTCTTGAGATCTGTCCCCAGGGCTTCGCAGAAGTCACTTTGAGATTACTGATTTAAAACAATAATACATTTGTATAATGGACTACTTCGGTATAAAACACTTCCATGTATACTCCCTAGTTTTGGCTTAGACTCATTTTTAAGATGGTTGGACAGGACACGACACACATAATCTCCCTTTTACAAACTAAGAAACAGGTTTAGAGATGTCCAGCACTTGTTGCTGGCAAAGCCAAAAGCTGTTTTCATATTCGTAAAGTTTTTACTACTAATTACCCAGAAATAAGTTTTTGAGTTTATCACATGTCTAAGAAATGATAGAAATGTTAAAGAATATTCTTCACACGGGCATTGCCCATGGGAGCCCGTATTGTGGGGAGGGCTCACCATGACCAAGGAGTGGGGTGGGGTTGGCCACCTGTTGGTTCACTTTCTAGTAATTCCTCTGCAAAACTTTCTTTTTTCTGTTTCTCATTTTGGATTTGTTTTTGGTTTTATTCAGCTACCTAAGTATTTTATTTTTATTTTTATTTTTCAGAGAGAGCACGAGCAAGGGAGAAGGGCAGAGGGAGGGAGACAGTTAATCCCAAGCAGGCTCCATTCTAAGCACAGAGCCTGATGCAGGGCTCGATCCCACAACTCTGAGATCATGACCTGAGCGAAAATCAAGAGTTGGATGGTCAACCGACTGAGCCCCCCCCCCCACCCCGAGGCACCCCACAGCTACCTAATAATTTTAGTAATTATATTTAAACATGAACATAGCAAAGCAGAGCATTAACTATCAGTATTTTTTTTTTAATTTTTTTTTTAACGTTTATTTTTGAGACAGAGACAGAGCATGAACAGGGGAGGGGCAGAGAGAGAGGGAGACACAGAATCCGAAACAGGCTCCAGGCTCCAAGCTGTCAGCACAGAGCCCGACGCGGGGCTCGAACTCACGGACCGTGAGATCATAACCTGAGCCGAAGTCAGACGCTTAACCGACCGAGCCACCCAGGCGCCCCAACTATCAGTATTTTAATGGCTCTCAGTCTTGCTAGTAAATTAGAAACACCAACTGACTGAAGTAATTCCTCAAATCTGACGTGAAATAGGTACCTTGAAGAATCTCACATACATCTTTGGAAATAAGTTTTCACTTGCTTGATAATAGTATTACCAAGTAATTGTCTCCCACTTAATCACATGACAGTGAAACACTTGGGGAGGGTGAGGTAGCTCACGGGGCAACAGATTCTTTAATACAAGTCTCATCAGGAAGTCTAGTGGATCATGTGGCCCCAGGAACTAAGGAGAGGAGTGGTTATGGCTCAGCCGCAGTCGTGACATGGAGAGGACCTCGGGTGGAGAAGGGCATGAATTTCTTCACATTACGCCATGAGAAAGGATTTTTTATTTTCATCTGTATGAGTGAATTCTCATTTTTAAGTCTATTTTCTTAACTCTGATGAAAAGAGAGGTAATTATACTTTAGACAGATTTGTTTTCTGTTCTATTCTTCCTGTCTTTAAAATTAAGAACATGTCAGAGATTAAAATGGAGAATTTAAATGGATATTTGATCTATTCAATCTGTGTTAATTACTACCAAAAAAAGAAAAAAAAAGAGCGAAAATAAGTTTATTTTCAGAACAGTGTTCAGAGTCAAGAGGGTTGTTTTTTTGTTCGTTTGTTTGTTTTTCCCCAAGCAAATTAGCCTGCTTAAATCTACCAGGTAATTTCTTCCACCCAGTGTCAGCTTTAGTAAGGTTTAATGATAGTCATTATTATATGAAAATTCAGTTTAAATCCTTACTTTTAAAAGTTTGTCACTTCAGTCAAGTTTAGAAAAATGCTGTCTTCTCTGTGTGTTTCTGTTGGCCTGCATTTTGGTGGAAAGCTTACAACTTCTTGTAAGTGTCTATCCTTCTTTGTGTCAAAAGCATGTTTGTCTTGTAACAAGTTAAATTTCTCTCCAAGTTCTTCACTGTTACACATCTAAAAAAATAATTACATAAGTAACTTGGTATGACTAAAGGGATAAAAGGTAAGGCATCTTGGCCAATTTAAACACAAGCAGTCTACCCCATAGAAGAATGGCATTTTTCAATGATAATAGCATTTTTAGTAGAATAAATTATTGTCATGATAGAAAAATCAAGGTGCCAAACTGAGAGCCGTGTGCCTACGTATAATTTGCCCAGTTATACATGCACGAAGTAGCCACTTCCTGCATCACTGGGACCATGCTTTTTTTTTTTTTTAACGTTTATTTTTGAGAGACAGAGCGTGAGTGGGGGAGGGGCAGAGAGAGAGAGGGAGACACAGAATCTGAAGCAGACTCCAGGCTCTGAGCTGTCAGCACAGAGCCTAACGCGGGGCTCGAACTCACGAACCGCGAGATCATGACCTGAGCCAAAGTTGTACGTGTAATCGACTAAGCCACCCAGGTGCCCCAGGACCATACTTTCCTGAACCAAAAAATGGAACAATTGATTTGACAAAGGATTCTTGTGTCACTCGGGTGTGAGGGCCAATGTAGAAGATGCTGTTTGGGTACAAAACTGCTGGTGTTTCTTAGATGTCTTAACAGTGATAGAAACCATGATATTCACACTCAAGCCTTACTATGGACTGAACTTGGTCTCCACAGGGTTCACATGTTGAAGTCTTAACTGCTTCCTCAGTGTGGCTATATCTGGAGTAAAGAAGTAATCAGTGTTAAATGAGGTCATAAGTATGGGGCTCTGATCTGATAGAATTAGTGTCCTTGTAGGAGGAAACACCAAAAGGTGTAAGTTAGGAATGCCTCACTAAGAACCAAAACAGCTAGCACCTTGATCTTGAACTTCCAGCCTCTAGAACTGTGAGAAGTGTCTGTGGCTAAAGTGGCCCATCTGCAGTATTTTTTTTTTTTAATTTTAATGTTTATTCATTTTTGAGACAGAGACAGAGTGCAAGTGGGGGAGGGGCAGAGAGAGAAGGAGACACAGATTCTGAAGCAGGCTCCAGGCTCTGAGCTGTCAGCACAGAGCCCGACGTGGGGCTCGAACCCACAAACTGCCAGATCATGACCTGAGCCAAAGTTGGACGCTTAACCAACTGAACTACCCAGGTGCCCCCCATCTATGGTATTTTGTTGTGGTGGCTGGAGCTGTGAGAAAGGCCTGTCACTGGAAACCCAAGGGCTAAGAGTGTGCAGGACATTAGGAAGGAAACCAGTGGTGGCTCCCCTCTCCTGGATCATTCCAACAAGATTTGGTCATTCCTGTGTTAGGAAGGAAATTCCTCAGGCAAAATTGCCATATCAAAATATAAAATGGAAATATCCTCACACTCAGCATTTGAACTCCTAACACTGCACCCTACAGACAGACCTGCACATGTACAGACAGTAAGCATGCCAGCTGTCCCTATGCTCTGCCCACTGCTCCTCAGCAGCCATGGCAGAATACAGACATTGAAATGTCCACAGTGTGTCACAAAATTACAAGTACGGGATGTGCTTTAAATAGTTCATAGATATACAGGATGTCTGTGCTAGAAAATGTCTGGAAAGATGTGTACCAACATGTAAGAACACGGTCAATCAATCTGCAACAAAGGAAGCAAGAATACACAATGGGGACAGGATAGTCTCCTCAGTAAATGGTGCTGGGTCTGGACAGCTACGGGCAGAAGAATGAAGACGGATCACTTTTCTACACCACACACAAAAATAAACCCCAAATGGATTAAACATCTAACAGTGAGACCCGAAACTGTAAAACTCCTCAAAGAAAACATAGGCCGTAATCTCATGGATTACTCAGCCTTAGCAACATATTTGTGGCTACCTCTCCTCAGGCAAGGGAAACAAAAGCAAAAAGAAACCATTGGGACTACACCAAAAAGAAAATCTTTTGCACAGCAAAGGAAACCACCAACAAAACAAAAAGGCAACCTACAGAATGGGAGAAGATATTTGTAAATGACATATTTGATAAGGGGTTAGTATCCAAAATATATAAAGATTATACAAATCATTACTGGAAAAAAATAATCTGATTAATAAACAGGCAGAAGACCTGAATAGATATTTTCCCAAAGACACAGATGGTCAAAAGACACATGAAAAGGTGCACAACATCACTAATCATCAGGGAACTGCAAATTAAAACCACGATGAGAGATCACCTCATCCTGTTCAGAATGGCCAAGATCAAAGACAAGAGATAACAAGCGTGGGTAAGGATGTGGAGAAAAGGGAACCTCGTACACTGCTGGTGGGAGTGTATTGTGGAAAATGGTACAGAATTTCCTAAAAAAATGAAAAATGGGAATACCATATGATTCAGTAATTCCACTGCTGGGTATTTTCCCAAAGAAAATGAAAACACTAATTTGGAAAGTTATATGCACCACTATGTTTATTGCAGGATTATTTACAATAGCCGAGATATGGAAGCAGCCCAGGTGTTTGTGGATAGATGAATAAAGATGCGGTTTGTATATACCATGGAATATTACTCTAGTCACAAAAAAAGTATGAGATCTTGTCATTTGTGACAACCCGGTTGGACATAGAGGGTGTTATTGTAAGTGAAATAAGACAGAAAAAAAAGTAATACAAATGATTTCACTCCTATGTGGAATCTAAAAACACAAACAGAAACAGACTCATAAATACAGAGAACAAACTGGTGGTCGTTGGGGGCCAGGGGCGATGGGTGGGAGGGATGGGCAAAATGGGTGAAGGGAGTTAGTAGGTACAAACACAAAACATACTCAAGCTTTTAGGAAAAATACAGGAACTATTCCACAATTTAATAGCAATTGGAGGTAGGATTAAGTGATTTTTAGTTGTTTTCTAACTTTTAAATAATGATTATATACAAAGATAGATTTTCATTGCTTCTCATTCCTAAGGAATTCAAAATTTATTTATTACCAAATATCTACAGATGCCTGAAACAATATGTGTAAAATTAGGAATTTGAAAAGTAATTCTTTCCCCAGGGATCTTTGTTAATCTGCTGCCAAGTTTCTCATTGAAGGACACTGGTGAAAACCACCCTTAGGAATTTCCATGCAATTTCTTTTTCTGTTTTTAGTATTTGCTTAAGTTCAATTAGAAACTGTATTAGTACTGTTTTTAACATTCTCTTTAATATGTGTGTTTTAACACCATTTACCTTGAAATGCAGCATGATGCATTTCCTTTTGCTAGAATAGTTTTGCCTACAGTGCTCATTGACCTTATATTTTACAAAAAACCACTTTATCTTTCTTTCTTGGTGCTACTTTTTCCTCTTGAGCATAACTTAACCAGTTTCTTAGGCTGTAAGTAAAACATATTTTATCATTGCCAAAATCCAGTGCGTCATTACATGAAGTTAAGGTTTTCTAAATCATGTCCTTTCTCTTTGAAATTCTGTGTAATATTTACCAGTAAAAAATACATGCACACATGTGTGTGTGCGTGTGCGTGTGTGTGTGTATATAATATTTTAAGGCCTTACCTTTTGGAATTTTTTTGCAGGTTTTTGAGAGCTGCCCAATGTCATCCAAATCAAGAAAAGAGAAGATCTGTAGCGTTATGTTGTCAGGCATGTGAATTAACAAATCAAATTTTCCATGACGCAGATTCAAAGAATAATCCAATGATACTTCTTTCCCAAACACATTGTGCATCTGCCCTAAACATCAGTGAGAGAGAGAGACAGAGACGGGTAGACACAGGCAGAGACAGACCAGGTTATAATAGGCCAAATCAGTCCCACACACTCTCAAAAAACATCACTTGATTTGAGGAGCACCTGTGCTTCTTCACAGAGGGTATACCTATCTTTGTAACAAAGCCATATTCCCACTGAAAAGATGGGCATCATTAAGGAATTCCAGTGTCCCTCAAGTGAAGTAACAGCATCTCACATTTATGATGCTCTTTACTTGTAGTCTGACAACAGTCCTTTGAAGAGGCAGTGTAACCACTCTGGGAGGTTCCTGCATTCCTTCGTCACATTCTCTCCAAGCGCCTCTGTGTGGCAGGCACTTTTGTAGGTGTCGGGCATAAGCAGTGAACACAGCAGACCAGTCCCTGCATTCTCAGGGCTCATACTCTTCCTTAAACATACAAGGAGCTGAAACCCCTAAAAGGTAGGGTCTTCCTCGAATCTTCCAGGTCATAAGTGCCAGAACCAGATTGTCTAGATCAGAAACCCTTCATCCGAAATCCATGTTGAGTGTTGATATGACACTGTTGCTCTAGTGGCCATCCATGGCCCCTAAATTAGTCTCCCTGATATTATGAATAAACAAGATCATACTCTTTCTTTCTATGGAATGGTCTATATTAAATGTTTGTCAGATACTCAAAGGAACAACTTTTAAAAAGCTGTAAGTGTCATACATTAGGCTCTTTGTAACCCAGCACTAAATTGTTGTCACCATTATCTTGCCATAAACATAAAAGGGAGTGATTCAATATTCTAGGGAAAAACTGTCACCTTAAGTGACAGATAATGATATGTATTTTCTCTCCATTGCCAAGTAGCCATGTGATTCCTGTCGCCTTCCTTCTTCCAAGAAGATCCCCCAGCAGCCTGCTTCCTTCTGTCCAGGGCAGACCCCAGACGCGGCCAGTCTGCTCTGGGCCTGGGCCTAGTCCTGCTGGCTGTCACTGGTCAGGTGATGGGCACATGATGTCAGTGAGTGCAGGGAGGGCACAGGGCAGACCTAACTCTATCCTCCCGTATGTGGCCAAAGAGGCCCAAGGGTAGTCAGCTTTCACACAGAGCCAAAATGAAGAGGTGGGAAGACCCCAGGCTCCTGACCGTGGTGGTCGAACTGCCCACCTCCTGTGGGCTTCTGTTAGGTGAGGGGGGTGTCCCTTGTGTAAACAGTTTGAGTGACTGTTTCTATTACTTGCACACAAATCTGACCCTGGACGAAAGGTTTTGTTTTGTTTTAATGTGTGAGGAAGCTTTCATTCACCCCAAGGAAATCCACTCTTTGTACAACAGTGTGATACCCCACCCCCAGCAGCTCCTAGAGGACTTGTCAGAAATGCACATTCTCAAGTGCTGCCTAAGAACTACTGATAATTTAGGTCTCAGCTCTTATCCTCAAGGTGGTTCTGAAGCCTTGAGAAACCCCACCATACTGCCTATCAGACCCAGAGGCCCCAGCAGCACACAGCCATTACTTCCACTTACAAACGACTATGAAGAGAAACCCCAAAGGCTCGAGGTTCTAATGGACAACCAATTGATAGGTCGTAATGTGATAGAGCTGTGGTTCCTCTTGCAACTTTTGCAAATTAATCAAGAAATATTTAGAAAAATGTGAAGTCATCCAGGTTTTCCTAGAACCTAGCATTTCCACTTAATACACATTTCAGTAACCGTCTTGTGCTGCTTCTAAGATGTGAATTACAAGTTCTACCCTCTAAGAATAAGAGAGATGACTGCATCTCCCCCTTCCAGACCACAGACACAAACCCTCACCTGCCAAGGGCAGCTTTACAGCCTACACACTTACTTTATTCCTTTAGTGACAACCCACTTGTCTGGGTGTGTATGCTGTGCCGGGGACAGATGCCACATGCTCATGTTACAAAGCACAGGACTTGTGCTGATAATGAGCTCTCTGTTTGCCAGGAAAATCCACACAAGTGGATGAATAGACCATTACAGTTCACTGGCGTAAGGACTGAAATAAAGTGTGGACAAAGAAATGTACCTTTTAATCAATCATCTTCTCCCCAAGTACACTGATCTATTGAGGTCCCTTGCTCCTGGCAACAGGAAGCCAGAGCTTGACGTCATAACCCTGACTCAAGAGTGATGCAGAGGCAGGCACAATCAGGCCATCCAAGGCAGCAGCCTGTGGTGGTGGGGATAACGGCACCCAGTGGGAGGGCAGTGGTGCTTCCCCAGGGGCCCAGTACATGCTCACTACACTGCACCCGGTCTGTTGGTTCTGAGACTTAGCTCATTCTCCAGGCTTCAAGTTCATTCTCTGGGCCACTTGAGATCCTTCCAATAATTTCCCTTCTCTGCTTAAGTCAACTAGGATTGGTTTCTGTTGCTTAAAACCAAGAACTCTAAAGGAAAACTGACAAACAGGGAGGGAGTTAGAGGCAAAAGTAACACAGGGAAAGCTGAAGAAGAAGTTACACTGGCCTGAGCAGAAATACCATTAGTATCCAGCAAAAAGAATCTGGCAGCCCATACCCTGTGGTGGAAAGTGGCTAATCACCTGTGGTGACCTGGTATCAATATCTGTTGTGGATTTGTTCAGGTTTGCTCCATTGCGATCACCACGGAACAACGTGAAAGGCAAAAGCAATGCAAGATTGTAGTGTCGGGTGGTGATTTCTAACAGTCCTGAGTTGCAATGTAAGCAGCAAACAAAACAACCTGAATTCTTAAAACATAAACCCTGAGAGTTGCTATGCAAGGGGTAAAACAGGGTTGAAATAGCCACATATGTGACAGTTCGTTCAGTAACACAGAAAGAGTGTCCTCTGAACCAGAATGGAGGTATTTAGGAGTCTTTGACAGGCTCACCAACACCCAGACCCACTGTTACTCCCATGCTGTCCCGTCCCCAAGGAAACATCTTATGTTTCTCCCCACGCCACCACTGTTTTCAGACCTGAAGTAGCCAATAACAAAGTTGATACTGGAACAACTTGGCTTCCACACAAAAAGAACACAGCCCTTTAAGAATTCATGTCAGCCAAAATGAGGGTAACAAATGAAAGAATAGATTCTGAGGGCAGGAGTCTAGAGAAGAAAGAAAATGATACGAAGTTGGATTGAATTCATGGATAGTGTGTTGGTTTAAACAAAGGAGAAGTTCTAGTTGTTTGCTCGACTGGCTACTAGGGGCCTAAACTCAGTGGTGGCCAAGTGAAGTTGAGAGGCCAAAAATTCCCATCACATTTAAGGTGGACTCTGGAGTGGGCTGGAGGATGGCCGCAAGAGATGTCCACATCCTAGTCTTTGGAGCCTGGGGAGAAAAAGGGTCTTTGTACACGTGATTAAATTCAGGATCTGAGAGGGGGAGGCAGGGAAAGATTTTACACCCAGGTATGCAGAGAAGGTGATGTGCAGATGCTGTTACGAGCCAAGGAAGCCCAGCCCCCACAAGTTGGAGGAGGCCAAGATCAGACTGTCCCCCAGAGCCTCCAGTGGGAACAAGCCCTGCTTATACTGATGGTGGGTTCAGCCTCTAGAACTATAACAGAATAAATTTCTGTGCTTTTAAGCCACTACACTTGTGGCCATTTGTCATGGCAGCCAGAGGCAACTAATACAGGTACCCTGGCTTAAATGGGAAAGGAAGACTCAGGAGTTTAGTGTCAAGCCAGGAAGCTGAACATAGCAGGCAACAGGGCCAGTGTAGTGATCAGAATGGCCCTGCCCCAGATAATTCTGGGGGTGACTGATTACCAAGTGCCTAGGTTTGAAAAGGATAAACTGCCCACTAGATTCCTGCTTGGTTTGCGTAGTTAAAACCTATGTCAGGTCTTGTGAATATAGGCCTGACTTGAGCAACAATCAGGTAGAGACATGTCCCTTCAACCAATTTCTAGACTAGAATAATTCCACAGATCAGAGATCCTCCACCAGCCAGGAGGTTAGCTACACTCGAAGGACCTTGTGAGAACCTACACGTTTGTTATGGGACTTTTCTTTCTGTAGGCATTTACTGCAGATTGGCAAAGATCCACAAGCTTGACTCTGTTGGCAAGGCTGTGTCTCCGTTGGCAAGATTCAGGGGCCAGTATGCCGCAGGAACCCAGCTCACTGACATCTTGGGAGCAACTGTGGAGTTGACTGTCTCAAGTAGAGGACACAAGGGACCAGCATGGGTGTCACCAGTTGGGGTCACTTTAGGGACGGCACTGCTGTGAACCTGAGTAATCTGAGATAACCTGTGCCTCGGTAGCATCCTTCCTGCCCCTTGCTGTGTCCAACACACACATGCTGCCTCAACAGTCACCTCTTTGTGTCCTTGTTTCCTGCTGAGGTGGCTGTCCCCTTAGCTACTGAGATGCCTCTCCTTTGTATCCTCACTTGTTGGAGAGTACAGCAGCTTGAGCCCCATGCAGACCTTCTAATCCCACAAGGCTCCCAGGCTCCACCTGCACCTAAGGGTGTGAGCCACCTGCTATGGACCAGTCTCCCCAGTGCCCCAAGTACCCAGATTCCCCTGGGAAACTCACTCTTCATTTAAGAATCAATTCAGTGTTGGGGCACCAGGGTGGTTCAGTCGGTTAAGCGTCTGACTTCAGCTCAGGTCATGATCTTGCCATTCCCCAGTTCCAGATCTGTGTCGGGCTCTGTGCTGACAGCTTACCTGGAGCCTGTTTCAGATTCTGTATCTTCCTCTCTCTCCCTCTCTCTCTCTCTCTCTCTGCCCCTCCCCTGCTTGTGCACACACACACTCTCTCTCAAAAATAAACATTAAAAAAAAAAAAAAGGAATCAACTCAGTGTCCACTCATCCCCTCATAGCACTAGTTTTTCTCTTACCACTCCCCTCTGCCTTTGAACACCACAGAAGCAAGCTGCTTTATTCATTTCATATTCCAGAGCCTAACACTGGTTCTGACACAGAGTAGGCACTTTTAAATGAGTGAACAAATCAATTCACCCTTTGTTGGTTCCACTCTGGGACACTCTCAGGAAAGAAAAGCATCTGACCATGTGGCCCATGGAGGACCCCTATCAGCTCCTAGACAGGAGGTCTCATGGATGCTCTGCAGCTCTCCTGGGGGCTGCTGCAAACCACAGTCAGCCTGTACAAGTTCAGCCAAGTGGGACACGCCCTGGCTTCCCTCATATCCATGAGTCAGGCCTCTAGTGCCAAGAACAAGGGCTTTCTTTAAATAGGGAGGAAGGAGCAGCCATGATGCCCAAGGTGACTTGAAAATGCCACATGCACCCTGCGTCCCCTCCACCGCAGCCCATACTTGCCCTGCTGCTGCTCGTTCAGCAGGAAATCTGTGGGGGGCTCCTCACCTCTCTTGGGAGGGTCATTTCTTATTCCAGGCAGAGAGAATCCATCCATGACTTCCAGGTAACCTGCCCAAAGAAGCAGACACACACATTCTGGCACAGGTGTTGCCCACCATGGGAGCCAGTCAGTGGTGGTCTGCTATAGCAGCCTGACGAAGACCTAAGCAGAGAAGGTATAATGTCCCTCTGTGAACTGAAAACAGCAGCATATTGGCAACTGCTGAAGCTGGTATGGGTCCATGTTATTACTCTCTCTCCTGTGAATGTTTAAAATTTCCAGTAATAAAATGTTAAAAAGAAAATTCATCTCAGATGGGGATTTTTTTTCCAGTTGGTTCATATGTTCACAGATGAATTGAAAGAATACCTTGTCCTCTTCTGTTTTTCATTTTTATGGGTCTAATTGCTGAGACTGTGTTGATGTATGAGGGAGCAGAGGGGTCTTGTTATAAAAATGCCACCTAATTCTTTAAATTTCTTTCAAGTTATACACCAAATGTTCCAGTTATCTATAATCACAAATTACTTCTGAGGGTTTACCATCTGATAATCCTCTGAATCTTACTGAAAGCAAAGACCTGCCTTATTTATTTATTTATTTATTTAACTTTTTTAATGTTTGTTTTTGAGAGAGAGAGAGAGACAGAGCATGAACAAGGGAAGGGCAGAGAGAGAGGGAGACACAGAATCTAAAGCAGGCTCCAGGCTCTGAGCTGTCAGCACAGAGCCTGATGCGGGGCTTGAACCCACGAACTGTGAGATCATGACCTGAGCCGAAGTCAGATGCTCAACTGACTGAGCCACCCAGGCACCCCAAAGACCTGACTTTTTTTTAATTTTTTTTTAACGTTTATTTATTTTGGAGACAGAGAGAGACAGAGCATGAACAGGGGAGGGTCAGAGAGAGAGGGAGACACAGAATCCGAAGCAGGCTCCAGGCTCTGAGCCATCAGCACAGAGCCTGATGCGGGGCTTGAACCCACGAACTGCGAGATCATGACCTGAGCCGAAGTCGGACGCCCAACCGACTGAACCACCCAGGCGCCCCAAAGACCTGACTTTTAAAAGGATTTGTTATTCAATCAGTAGACTCATTAATTTTCTGTTCCTGGGAAGCAGGCACAGAAGAAGACTTTACCAGGACTTATCAAATAACTACTAATCACACCTGCTACCCTTTCATTCTTAGAGGTAAACAGTTTGATCTATTCAAGAAAACTTGTTGGTGGGTGGAGTTCAAGGCAGTAATTTCAGTACATGTTTGTCAGTACAATATTTTTACAGAGAGTTTACGAAAGCCTTGGATTGTAGATTTAATTAATGCAATTTATGGAAAATAGTCACCATGTAACCTCTGCCAATTAGTCTTTGTTTTTAGACCAATGAGTCAAAATCAGGCTTATTTTCTCAGAAAAGTATAACTTTGTTTTTTTTAAAGTTTATTTATTTTGAGAGAGACAGAGAGAGAGAGAGAGAGCAAGTGGGGAGGTGCAGAGAGAGGGAGAGAGAGAGAATCCCAAGCAGGTTTCATGCTCTCAGCGTGGAGCTTGACACAGGGCTCCATCTCATGGACCCGTGAGATCATGACCTGAGCTGAAACTAAGAGTCAGACGCTTAACCGACTGAACCACCCAGGTGCCCCCAAGAGTTTTAAGTAAACTTTACACCCAACATGGGGTTTGAAACCACAAACCAGGGATAAAGAGTCACATATTCCACTGACTGAGCCAGACAGGTGCCCCATAACTTTTGTTTTCAATTCAAATAAATATGAAATTTATGTCTCAAAATGAGGACAAATTTATACAAAGGAATCAGGAACACATCTTGTTAAGAGATTACTAAATGCAGTAAAGTCAAGATTAAACTTACGTAGAGCTAACAGTCTGTTTCTTACTACCTAAGGTAATGCAGTATAATGTGTAGCTAAACTTAGGAGTTTGTGAAGCAGGGAATATGGTAATGGGAGCTATGTTGCTTCAGTAAATAGCAGTACATGAGTATATGAAACTCTAGTATTGGGCTTTAGGAATAGTTAATTTATTTAAAAACTAATCAATAAACCCTTTAATTTTGTTCTGTACTACTACCAAACATTTTACACATATTTAATAGTCAAATATATTTTGCTAAAAACGATTCTGCCTGGCAACTAATCTATATGTTTATTTTTTAGTCAATAGCAAGTAGAAATATTTAATTGTATGAAAAATGACTGCAATTGGGAAATAAAGTTGATAAAAAACAGATTTTCAGCGGCTATTTCAGCCTTCACTAAATACACTGTTGTTCCCCAAATTCTCCTTTGGGAACCGGCTCATTTGCTTATTCTGTACTCACAATCTGATTAAGTCTAAAACACATTCATTCTGCTTTTTTAGCCTTTTGGAAATCATTCTGTGACCTCAAGCTCACACCCTTCTCTGTGTTCCTAAACTGTCTCTCAAACCTCCTCCTGTGTGTCCTTGAACTCATCTTAGAAGCAGTATTATCATTCAGGTGTGTTGCAGACAAACCATGTGATGTGCCAAAGACCAGCCAACCCATAAGGGAAAGAGGCCTTTGCTGCACCAAATTACTGGTTCTTTCTGCCATTTGTTCCCTCACCCCAACCCTTAAATGCCATCCCTCTTCCAGCTTACTACTTAAGAAATTCCAGCTTACTACTTACTACTTAAGATACAGGAAAATCTACATCCCTTAAACATGAGAAACGTTTGGAAAGTTGTGTAGTCTCATGATACTTTATGCTTGCCTTGAATTCTGTCCAGAGGAAATCCCACCCGTTTAGAGTGGAAGAGGCTGGGTGAGACCAGCAGAGGCTGCCATCTTTCCGCCCAGCCTCCCCTCTGTGCTTCTCCTCTGGCAAACATGGCTTCACTAATGACAGGAAGCTCCAAAGGTGAAACATAGGCAGTAGAATTCCCCACTGGGAACAAATGTAATTTTTTAACCACAGACTTCAAGTACTGACTCGGGTTCAGACTCACAAACCATGACCTGAGCTGAAATCGAGTCGGATTTCAGACTGAGCCAAACAGGCAGCCCTTGTGGACCACAATTTAAAGAATTGAACTCCTTTGGCTTTTTCTCTGCTTGTTTAGATATTGTTTTAAAACTAAAATTACATGACAGGACATTCCTGCTTTACTACGAATGTGATTCACAATGGGCACAGTCATTGTGCCCTACTCCTGTGTTCCCCAATAGCTCCATGAGGGTGGGCTGGCTGGGCTATGGGTAAGCCTGAGGGCTTAGCATTCATGGTTTATAATGCTGGGTCTCAATTGTGACTGTATTTGGAAACATGTGAGACTCTGGAAAACACCCAAGCCTGAGTTCTATACCCAGATTTCACTGGCCTGGAATGGGGCCCAGGAACCAGTAGTTTTTAAAGCTTTCCAGGTGATTTTTTTTTTCTTATTAAAAAAAAATTTAACATTTATTCATTTTGAGAGAGACAGACAGAGCATGAGCAAGGGAGGGGCAGAGAGAGAGAGGGAGACACAGAATCTGAAGCAGGCTCCAGGCTCTGAGCTGTCAGCACAGAGCCCAATGTGGGGCTAGAACTCATGAACTGCGAGATCACGACTGGAGTCAAAGTCAGAGGCTTAACCGACTGAGCCACGCAGGTGCCCCATAAAGCTTTCCAGGTGATTCTAATGTGCAGCCAGGTTCAAAAATAACTGATAGGTAGCACAGTGTCCATGGGAAAATGCTGGGTAGCAAAGAATGCCCAATCCTCTACTCCTCAACAAATATTTGAGAAAATGCTACATCCAGGAATATGACATGCAAGTCTCTGCCCTCAAGAAGAGGGAAACACTCCAGTAAAAGTCAGCAACAATAGGTGTCTGGGAGCCTTGGAAAAGGTGTCTTGCCCAGCCTGGAAGCAAGAAAGGCTTCCTCGGTGAGGAAGTAGTGCCTGGGTTGAGTTTTAAGCAGGACCCAATGTCTCACTTACATGGTGACTTACACTCACATGGTGTGTGGGGAATCAGATATCTTGCCCACTAGAGCTCCGACATCAGCTATGACTCCAGGGTGGGAGTCCACCATTGGATATTTTCATGGTGGTTACGTGTTGGCTATTTGTAATTCAGATGTTTGATAGAAAGAAATCCCCAAAGGCCCGCAATACCTTGCCAAGAGGAGGTAAGCCATAAAATCTTCATCCTTCAATATCACTTTCCCTACCAGTGGTGAAAATTCTCATTTGCACAATTCAATTAACGTATGAGTAACAGTGGCATCTAACATTTACTAACTGCTCTGAGCACTTTATGCTGTCTTATTCCATAATAACCTTATGTGGTAGGTCCTGCAATCTATCCCATTTTGCCTATGAGGATAACAACTCACTCAAGCTCACATTCAGGCATGCACACACATATACACACACATTAAGTGATGAAGGCAGGTACAAATGTAGGTCTGTCTGAATGCACAGCCCAAGCTCTCAACCACTATGCTCATTATCCTCAGCAGGAGAGTAAGTGTGTGCTTATCAAGCGTTAAAAGCTATAATGTCCAACAAAGTAGGTCCTTAGCTTTGCTGGTGCCTTACCTCAGTTTTGTTAACAGTCAGATGGTGGGAGTCCTTGCATGGAGAGGGAGCCTGGCTTCCAGTCTCATACATAATATAGGGCAGGAGAGAAGTCATGGGTTCCTTTTGCAGTTCCACAAGCACAAAGAGTATCCAAGGTCAGGCTGGTTTCTATGCTCACCACTCCTGCTTTTTTCTTCACCAGCAAGAGCAGGTGACCTTTACTCAGGAACCCTGTTCCAAGCAAAGTGCCCTCTGCCTCCTCCTTAGCAGGAGCAAACAAGACTGGAAGATGATTGGCTTTGTGTTGTCACGATACATCGCATAAAGGGACTCAGCTGGCCAGCATCAGGTTCCTGGTAGCCTTTCACTTGCATGTGTGTGGAAAGTCCATTCACTCATGTATTCAACTAGCATTTATTGAGTGCCTACAATGTGCCAGGCACTGTGGAGTCAGCAGACCCTGTCAGTTCCTGCCTGCCTCACTCTGCTGGCTGTGAATTTGAGATGGTCATTTAGCAGAGCCAGCTCTGCCTGGCAGAAGAGAAGAGCCCCTTCGCACCAGCAAAACCCTCTGGGGTCCTGCCCCCCCCCCGCTTTTTTCCCACCTATAAGGGGGCTCGTGAACTGTCCTCAGTTTATCATCCAGTTCTTTCTTGCTGAGGTGGAAAGTCTCTGTCTGATCCACTAGATGAGACATTGTGCTATTTGTTTCCCATATGCTCTGTAGCTCATAGGGCATATTGAAAGTTTGTCCAGATTTCTTCCCCTCATTCCTGTATTTTTCCCTTTTACATTTAGTTGATTTTTAAAAGTAAAATGTTTGAATTCTTTATTTCCTTTTGCATGAAATCTACAGCAATTTTCTTTGTGGGTACCATGGGGATCAACATCTTAAAGTTATAACATTCTAATTTGAATTTGTAGCAGCATAAGTTGAATAAGCATACAAAAACTCTGCTCTCTTACAACTCTATCCCTCCCCCTTTACGTTGTTGATGCCACAAAATTACAACTTTATACACTGTATGTCCCCAAACCAAAACTAATTCTTCTAAATGCAGTAGTCTCCTGAGTAACGTAGAAAACAAGACTTGGAGTCACAAAGCCAAGTTACAATAATACTAGTTTTATAATAATTTTTTTCTTTATATGTATTTAGTCTCTGAAATCACTTAGCTAAGAAAAAAGTACAGTTACAAACCATTGTTATAGTACCAGCATCTATAATTGACCATACGTTTACCTTTATGAAGATATTACTTTCTCCATACAGCTTCAAGGTAGTGTCTAGTGTCCCTGCAGGACTCTGCTGAACATTTACTGTGGGACATATCTAGTGGTCACAAACTCCCTGAGCTTTTTTTTTTCTGGGAATGTCTTGATTTCTTCCTCACTTTTGGAGGACTGTGTTTGCCAGATATTTGATTCTTGGTTGACAGGTTTTTTTAATTTTAGCACTCTTACTTTGACCCAGTGTCTTCTGGCCTATAAATTTTGATAAGAAATCTGCACATAATCTCATTGAGGATCCTGTGTATGTGACAATTTTCTTCTCTCTGCTTACAAGATTCATTCTTTTTCTTTCAACTATAATGTGTTTCTGAGTTCATACTTCTTGGAGTTTGTAGAACTTCCTGGATGTTTGGGAAGTTTTCAGCCATTTATTTCTTTGAATATTTGCTCTGCCCCTTTCTCTCCCTCTTCTGGGACACCCACAGAGTGTATGTTCGTCTACTTGATGGTGTCCTACAGGTCTCTTAGGTTCTGCTTGCTTTTCTTCAATCTTTTCTTTCTGTTCCTCAGCCTGGATATATTTCATCATCCTGTCTTTACGTTCACTGATTTTTCTGTTTGCTCAAATCTGCCTTTGAATCCTTCTAGTGAATTTTTCATCTCAGTTGTGGTATTTTCAGCTCCAGAATTTCTTCTTGGTTTCTTTTTAGGTTTTTGATCACCCTGTTGGTATTTCCATTTTGTCCATACATCATTTTGTTGACTTTCTCCTCTTCTCATTAGGCCTTTGAGCATCTTTAGGTCCATCGTTCTGGAGTCTTTGTCTAATAAATCTGCCATTAAGTCTTTCTCAGGGACAGTTTCTGTTCAAGTTTTTTCCTTTGAATGGGTCACACTTTCCTGTTTGTCTTATATTTTGTGAAACACTGGACTTTTGAATCTAAAATGTGTAACTGTGTAAATCAGTTTCTCCTCCTTTCCCAGGATTTACTGTCTTATTATTGTATGCTCTACGCTGAGGATCAGCCTGAGGTGTAAAGTGTCTTATGTCATTCTGAGCCTTTCCTTGGGCATTCATGGCCACTTTCTAATTTTCCCTGTACATGCAGCTGTTTTTCAAAGTCCTAGTCTTTAAAGTCTGGCTCCCCAAAGGGGAAAAGCAAAACTGAGGTCAGGGCAGTGGGAGATGGGTGGGTGGAGTGCTGCCCCTTTAAATATCCTGAAAGTCACTTCAGCCGGGAGGTGGGAGTGGGGTGGGGGAAGGGGATTGCATTAATGGGGGAGATAGAATGAGAATGCCTGTCTGCCTGCACCTCTTTGATCAAAACTAGCAATCAGCAAAGCACAGATGCCCAACAATTTGGAAGACAGGGTCCTTTTTACCCACCTTAGTTCCTGTAAGTTGTGGGCAAGATGCTCACATGGCCAGGGGTGGGGGGTGGGTAGCTGCCACTGTGTGAAGAGCTAAAATTTACTGTACAAGTCTTCCCCTGGAAGTTGTGAGCCTTCAAGAGACTGGAGTTCCAAATAGTTACATCAGACAGGTTCTATGAGTGTAATTGTTGTCCACATGGGGGGGACAGATTCCTGGGTGTCCCACTCCACCATCTTCCCAGAATCCTCACTGGAATTGGCTTTTACTACCTTCTTATTTCACATGACTAAAACTCTCCCATTTATACAAACCAGGCCCACGACAAGCATTCGAATAGATTGGGTGGTGATGGAAGCAAAAGTTGATTAAAATTATGCTCAAACCAACTAAGACATTAATTGGTGAGGATCAAAAGTGTTGACACATCTGATTTCATTCCAATGACTTTTTTCAGTTTTCAGATTTAGTGTAGTGTCTCCAGTCTGGAGAATTTGTAACGAAAATGTTACATTCCTGCACTGAATCAATACTAAATGAGGCCCAATTCAGCCTTACAGGGTTTTTCTGTTCTTTCTCCAATTCCTAAAATACAATGCAGTTTGGCAAGACTAGCATTGGAAGGTGGAGGGAAATGTGCCAGGCTTGGTGAGGATAGCAGTTTAACAGGAAACAGAGGGAGCATTTTCTTGGGGAAGAAAAAAATGAGCAGGGGGAGGGTTGGAAGGCTGCTTGAGTAAGGTATGGTTTGCCAATGGAAGATCCTAAGTAACTGGACCTTAAATGTGCAACATAAAAATCAGTCTTGTGGAGACCTTACTTGTGTGTAAAGGGTGAATGGGGGTTGACACTGGAGTCCCCAGACTACAAGCAGTCTACGGTACTAATACATGTACACGGTGAGGTGGCCACAGAAGATATACTGCTGAAGAAACCTAGCTTGCAATAGGTCAAGCAGAGGAATCAAAACCCCAAATTTCAAGCCCAGGTCTAGCAGGTGGTAGCCCCAAAAGACGTCCAAGTCCAAACCACCAGACCCTGTGATTATGGCAGTTTATATGGCAAAGATTTAGGGCCGCTAATCCGCTGCCTTCAAAACAGGGAGATCATCCTAGATTATCCAGGTGGCTTAATGTAAACGTTAAGGGCCCTTACATGGAAGAAGGAAGCAGGAGATGTAGGTGCTAGCAAGCGGGCCACGAACCGACAGAAAACATAAAGGGAAGGGAACGGATGCTCTTCTGGTGCCTCCAGGAAAGGCAGCCCAGCTGACACCTTGACTTTGGCCCTGTGAACTACAGAAATGTCGGAAAACGAATTTGTGTTGTTTTAAGCAACTAAATTTCATGTCATTTGTTATGACAGGAAGGGGAAACTAATACACTGCATACTCAAAGTTACTCAACAGAAACTGCAAGATTGAGAAATGGGGACAATTTCAGGGTTTTTAAGATCTAGGGATGTAACTCAGCTTAAAAGATGCCCCTCTTCACTTTACGATCTCTGAAGATCCAACATGGTAAGCACCCGTCTAGGCCTTCATCTAAGACAAAAGCTACAATCCACACCAATATTTAAAACAAAAGCAGTATCTGCTAAAGACACATCATAGTTCATGTACTTAGGGTCAAATTAATGAAAACTAAATAGGCCACCCTAAAATGTAATGGTGTCAGGTCCATGAGTGTTGAGCGAAAGATGGTACAATTTTTCGTATTATATAAAATAACTGGATCGAGTTCATTTAAAATAGTTGTAATTACATAGGAAAATAAAATGAACATGTAGGGCTGCATTGATTAGAGTTGGGATGCTATCATATAGAAACCAGAATTATCAAGGTTGAAAAAAAGGGTATTAGGTTACTTTGACCGGAAGAGGTAAAAGGAAAAAAAAGTGGAAAGCCACAAATGAGATGAGCCAAGAACATGGTGGCTTAGAGGCCAAAACTATTTGTCACCCCCTACTTTAGCATAACATCCTGTGTTACGAAAAAACTCACCTAAGATGGCAAGTCATGGGATCTAGTTGGCTCCACCTTGAGCAAAAGTCTAGGAAGCGTTCTGTGAGAAGTATGCAAGGTCCTAAGGAAAATGTGTTATACATAACACAATTGGTCTGAGACTGCAGGCTTCAAAAGGGTTTCTGGGTGCTGCACATTCTCTTTTCCAGTTGTAATTTTAATCAAGTCAGTATAGATGAGAAAAAGACCACTGTATATCCAAGATATCCCATCTGTCCTACTGTTGGCCTAGAAGGAAAACTCAGTAGTAGCTTGCTCTCAAGGTGCCCAGTGTGAACTGAAAACACCATCAACTACTCACAGTGCTTTCCCTGCCAGACTGTGCTCAAAGAGGGGAGAGACCTGGAGCCTGTAAGACCTTCCCAGTATTCTGTAAACACTACCTTCTCGATTGGCATGCTAATTATGATGCTATGAGAAAAAGTGCTCCCTGTTCAAAAACGTCTAGAAACAGCTTAATTAAAAGTAGTCTCCCAATCCTCATGGCACTAAATGTTTCACGAGTCAGCCAGGATGTGGATATTCCACAAGGAGCCTCACCTAGGGTAGCTTCTCCCTCACTTACCTGACCACAGAGCTGAGAAAACACAGCTTAGAAAATGCTTATCTAGACATGAAAATCAGCATGCTGAAAAAAGGGAGTATGGGAAAGAATAATGGAATCTGGGTATTATACAATGAAAATTACACAAAAGAAGACACACACATGAAGATACTGCTGACATGAAAGCCTTTGCTTTTAATTTGGTCGATACACATTTGACAAAATATTTTGGAACAAAATAACCCACGAACAGGTACAAGGTATTTACAGTAACAACCGTGGAAAACAGACAATTGACGTACTCTCAAACAGAAACGTCTACTTATAAAATTTTCTACTGTGAATCTGGAAGACTCTTCAGTTCCTACTCATTACCAGGTCTGAAATCCCAATAGGTGGCGCATGAGGCCCAGGGGCAGAAGTGTAGTTCTGACACATTTGGCAGTTAAGGATCATCTATTGGTGTGAACTCACAGGTAAGAAAAGAGCCAGAATGGAGCGGGGGGGGGGGGGGGGGGGGGGGGGGGGGTGTAAGGTGGGGGGGGCTGGGGTGTCAGTGCAGTGTGGAAGAACCCAAAGGGAACATCTAAGGACAAGACCTAAGTCTAAGTCACACTCATCTTTCCCAGTCTCCTAGAGGAGAAGGCTGCAAACATTTTCAAACTTACTTGACCCCTCTTCTTTTAGCAGAAAATCAGCAACCCTGAGACTCCAATTTTCCATGACGTAAAAGCTAATAAACATCTAGAACTGCTCAAAATTCTAACTTTATATGATCAAATAGGAACTTCAAAATAACTTTTATGATCTGAAAATAAGGAAAGAGAAAAAATTTCATGCCTAATTGTTAAACATTCCAACTAATAATTTCCATTGTCTGAAGTCAGTTTCACAAAAAAAAGATACACTTTATTAGATGTTTTAAATCGAGTACAACTTGCTCTGGATTAAGTGGACCGCCTACATCTTCATATTATTCAAATACATTTAAAGAAATTAGAGAAATCTGAATCCACCTGGAATATAGTTACGAATTTATTAACTTAACAAGACAGCCACATAAACAGAGGCCATGAAAAAAAGGACCAAATGCTTACCCTTTGTAACACTACCGAGACAAACACGGTACATCATACACATCAACATCTACCATTCCAACTATGCTACTTAACTAGGCTTTACAGTTTCAACAAACAACTCTGTAGATCGTATATCCACGCCAAGTGTAAAAATCAGATTTGCTGCTCCTCCAGTGGCTGTTCAAGAGCTTCCATTAGCTTTTTATTTGCCTCTTCATTATGCCGGCTTTGACAATGAGTTAAATGTTTCTTAAAGCCTCTTGGGAAATTTGATTCAAAATTACAACGTGGACATTTAAGTAAACTTTGCCCATGGGCTGCTACATGATTTTTAAGGAGAGATTCCAAAAGGAAAGCCTTTCCACAGATTGTACATTTGTAAGGGCTGTGAACATTATGCTTATTAACCAAATGATGCAAAACAGCACCTTTTTTCATAGCTCGACAGCAACAAATTTTGCAATAATACTTTCCTTTTCCACGCTTCATATATTTTGCAATCTCTTCTTCAGAGATAAAAGCCTCTTTTTCTTCAGTAAATTGTAATACGTTTTTGGACTGCTCTGGACTGGTCATGTCCATTTTGTTCTCTTTACTAAAATCAATAGATTCCACATCAACCTGCTCTTGATCGCTGCTTGATTCTTGGCCCTTGCTGTCTATCACATCTAAATCTGCTTTTATATACTCACTGCTACTAAGCTCGGCATCTGAGTTCTCTTGGTTGTCTTTCTTGAGCTTCTTTGAGGAAGGAAATAAAGTGTCTTCTAAGAGTTTCTTAGGTGTAGCTAGTAGGTCTTCCTGAACCAAAATATCACACTTTTGATCATCTATGGCATCTGTCTGTAGGTCATCACCAAGCTCAACTGCCTTCTGGGATTCTGAGAAGATAGCAGACTTGGGAAGTTCTGAGAAAAGGGCATGTTTCCGGGGCTCTGGAAAAAGAGCACGTTTTCTTGGTTCAGGAGAAGCAGGAGGGGCTGTTTTGGTGGGCTCAGAAAACAGGGCAGGTTTTCTAGGTTCAGCATCAAGAGAGAGAACAGGCTTCCAGACATCAGAGGTGGCTTTGGGGGACTCAGATGGTCCAGGTTTCCGGGTCTCAGGGAAGATAGGTTTCTGAGGCTCAATAAAAAAGGAAGACTTCCAGAGATCAGGGGAACCACCACGGGAACTTTTCTGGGACTCAGGAAAATCAAGTGAAGCAGGAGAAGTTTTCCGCTGATCCGGAGATAGCTTCCAAAGCTCTGGAGACCCTGAAGGTTTTCTGAGCTCTGGAGATCCCGCTGGACTGCGGATCTCTGGGGACAATGGTGGGCCTGGTTTACGAAGCTCAGGAGATAAGGGAGGTCCTGCTTTACGAAGCTCAGGGGACACTGAGGGAATGGTCTTCCAATGTTCAGGTGACAAGGTGGGAGTTGTCTTTCGGAGTTCTGGTGGGCCAGACTTCCACGACTCAGGAGATGCGGGGGGAGACTTCCAGGAACCAGGTGAGACCGATGAAGACTTCCAAGATGCGGGGGACACAGAGGGAGCTGGTTTCCATGGTCCAGGTGAAACAGAAGGAATTGGCTTCCAAGGACCAGGAGACACAGCTGGAGCAGGTTTAGCTGGCTTCCAAGGTCCTGATGATGCCGAAGGACTGGATTTCCAAGACCTTGGGGACCCAGGTGGCCCTGGCTTCCAAGAACCTGGTGACACAGCTGGGGCTGGTCTCCTGGGCTCTGGGGAGGCAGCAGGGAATGGCTTCCAAGGCTCAGGAGATTCCGATGGGGATGGCTTCCTTGGCTCAGGGGAGACAGTCCGGGCTGGCTTCCGAGACTCCGGAGATGCAGTTGGGGAAGGACCCCAAGGTTCAGGGGAAGCAGCTAAAACTGGTGACTCTGGAGAAGAGGCTGAAGGTGGCCCCAATGTTTCTGGGAAATGGGAGTGTTTCTGGGGTTTGGGATTAGGAAGAGTGGCCTTTACTGGCTCAGGAGATAAAGGAGTAAGTTTCTGTGGTTCTGGAGAAGGAATAGGGACTGGTTTCTGAGATTCAGAAACAACAGGGACTGACTTCGGAAGTTCAGGAGAAGAAAGAGAGGCAGATTTTGCAGGGTCAGGAGAAGGAAGAGAAGGTATCTGTGGCTCAGGAGAAACAACAGGGCCAGGCTTCTGAGGCTCCAGGGAAGTGAGAGGAGCAGGTTTTGGGGATTCTGGAGACAAAACTGGGCCAAGTTTCTGTGTTTCTATGGAAAGGGCAGGTATGGATTTTGGGAGTTCTGCTGAATTAGAGGGTATTTTCTGGTGTTCAGGAAGAGGAGGGCTCTTCCCAGGATCTGCTTCTTTGCTTAGCTGAGTTTTTGGTTTCTCATTCCACTTCTCTGGGCCTGCGTGTTTGGATGTGATGTGATAGTACACATTAGAGTACATCTTGCTGGTGAAGAAGCATTTATGGCAGTGGAATAGCTTTGCACTTTTCTGGTAAAATATCATTTTACCTAACCCACCAGCATCCATTTCATCACAAAATTCTGGATGGATGGTGCCCATGTGGATTTGCACATTTTCATAATCTGTGCCTCGGAAACTGCAGTGGTCACACTCCAAACGTGCTGAGGGCTTACGGAGTTCCTGGAATACTTCCATTTCTCTTTCTGTTACAACACACACGATTATATTCTTTTAAAACTTTCAATAGTGCTGCAATAAAGTAGAAATTAATTATTTTCAGGGAACATAATTTTAAATAAAATGCTGTCCTAGAACTTTTCATTCTATAATCGCTTAATTTTAAGTCTAGAATGGTACGTGCATTTATCAGATAATATCTCAACAAAGATTTTGAAGAGAAAAGGTAGATGGAATTAATTTTTTTCTTTTTAAAGTAGTGGAGTCCTAACACAGGGCTTGAACTCATGACCCTGAGATCAATACCTGAGCTGAGATCAAGAGTCAGATGCTTAAATGACTGAGTCACCCAGGTACCCCGAGATGGAATTAGTTTTTAGCTGAGCCTCAAAACTGCCTTTACATATATCATCTCATTTAATCCACCTAACACTATGACTCAGTATTAGTATTTTCATTTATAGATGAAGAAACAGGTTTGGAATGGTACCTTACCCATGTTCTAGACTACCAGTGACCCAAGCCTGACCCCAGAATTACCCAGCGTGTGCCTTACACCTTGACTCTATAACTCTGCATCAACAAGCTGTCAGCACATAAAGTTGAGCAAACATCAAAATTAAAGCTAGGCAAATTTAAGGCTGAGCAAGAAAACTAGATCCATTTCAGAAAGCACTCATTAATCTAAAATTATGAAAAGATGGCTTTTTAAAAATATCAACACATTTTATAATATTTTATCCATCCTAATATTTTATTCTTTCATTTAAGATTAATTATTTTCTGTCCCCTGCTTTTCTAGGCACTTGGGTTTAAAGATGTGTCTTGTACTATGGTGCTAACATTAGTTGCACAGGTAAGTGTGAAGGGCAACACAGAAAAGGCTGTCAAGGAAAGAAGCTCCAGCGTAGATCCTGAATGATGTAAAGGAGTTTGCTTAGCAAAAGGGCAATTCAGATAGAGGACATCCTTGAAGCAGGAACTTGCTTGCCAGTAATTATGACTTTTTAAAAGTTTAAATAAGCACGTTTTCTAGGATGGTGAAAAGTAACAGAAGCTCAGAGTTAGAAATATACTCATTCGTGCAGAACAAGATATTTACACAGTATCACTTGCTCTAAGACTACACAATCTCTCACAAAGACATGCTACACAAATAGGATTCTAAACACAATATTCTACAACCTGCTCATTTAAGTAAGAGCAGGTGGCTCAAGAGAACCAAGACCAGGCTCCTGAGGCTTCAGGTAAAGCAAAGAGAGGAGCAGGTTTTGGTGATTCTGGAAACAGAACTAGGCCAAGTTTTCATGTTTCTATGGAGAGGGAAGGCATAGGTCTCAGGAGTTCTGCTGAATTATGACGAGCATTTTCTAGGACATTTTTACATAGAGGAAGCACTATATTTCCTTGTACATATCTTGAATATGAGGGTGCTGCTGAAGGGAAAATTCCTACAAGTGAATTACCCAGTTCAAAGGCTCTTTGCATTTAAAACTGATACATTTCACCCACCTCTCAGAAAGTTACAGTAGTACTGCACACCAACCAACAGTTCAGGGGCAATTCCCCAATCCCTCAAGAACACTATTATTAACTTCTAATCTTTGCTACTTCTAGGGTGAAAACTGGAGTCTCATCATCGTTTTAACGAGATGTTCTTTAACGAGAAAGAGTGAACATTTTCCCTTTTTATTACACATGTGTATTTCTTTTGTAGGGTATGCCTTGTCCTTTTAATTATCTGTAGTCTTTGCATAAAATAAATCAGTCCTTCTACTGAAGATATGTTCCTAGTTTACCATCTCTTGACTTACGGTATGTGTGTGTGTATGTGTGCATGCGTTGTTTTCACACACAACTGGTTCACATACAAATGAAAAACTTAAAGGTTTTCCTTACGACTGTTTTAAATCATGCTTTCCCACTCCATTACTTTTAAAGCAGTCTACATATTTTTCTTGTGATTTTGATGGTTTCATTCTTTTTTTTTTTTAACATTTGTATTTTTACTCCATCGTGTATAAGGAGTGGGATAGCCTATTTTTTCAGCTTATTTTTTCACCCCAAACGGACAGTTCAGTTGTCTCTGCAACCCTTTTCCTCACTGATGTGTAATGTTCCATTTAGCATTTACTAAATTTTGTGTTTATGAATCCATTCTGAACTCTTTTCCTTTTTTTCCTTTTTCTTTTTAATTTTGTAAGGTAATCTCTACTCCCAACGCGGGGTTCAAACTCATGACCCCAAGATCAAGAGTCCCACGTTCTTCCAACTGGACTCTATCCTATTCTCCACCGGCTCCATCTGGTGTGTTCTTCTCAGTATGGGAACCCAACAACTGCTAAAACAGATTCTGTAACACATACAGTTTATCCAAATGGATCACAAAGTCTTTTCCCATTACATTATGTCCCATCCTTTACCAAAAGTACCAGCCACTCCCCAGGACCCACAATGTGCTCTGTGCTAACAGTAATGAAGGGTCAAAATGTATTCCTTCCATGTTACTGCTCCTCAGAAAACAGTACAGAGACACTTCTTATGTTCACAGGATCGCCCTTTAATAATTTCAAAAACATTCATTTAAAAGACTTAACAGGGACGCCTGGGTGGCTCAGCTGGTTAAGCATCTGACTTTGGCTCAGGTATGATCTCAGTTTGTGAGTTCAAGCCCTGCACTTGGCTTTGTGCTGACAGCTCAGAGCCTGGAAGCTGCTTCAGATTTTGTGTCTCATTCTCTCTGCCCCTCCCCAACTTGTGTTCTGTCTCTCTCTCTCAAAAGTAAATAAATGTAAGAAAAAAAAATTTTTTTTAACAAAATAAAAGACTTAACATTTCTGGGGCACCTGGGTGGCTCAGTCAGCAGCTCAGGTCATGATCTCGTGGTTGGCAAGTAAAACATGTAGAAAGAACATGCAGGCTAACCTCAGACCCAATGTTTCATAAAACTAGAAGAATGTTAAAAGAATAGGGAAGATTTATCTTAATAATCCCACCTGGCAATAAGCGGCCCTAATGAACAGTCAAGGCATGCTCATATTAAATAATGGGGGATATCACATCATTGTAGTATAATATTCCCTATGTCGTATGTATTATGACACAGAGGTTAAGAGCTCAGGCCTGCTGGGTTTGAGGGAGTCCTAGCTCCATGATACGGCTTTTGTTAAATTGCTAAACCTTTCTATGCTTCAGTTTCCTGGACTCTAAAATGGATGTGATATTTTGTAGCATGTTCAGAGTTAGCACTCAGTGTCAGCTATGATTTATTATATTAGAAACTATAAGAGTACCCTCTAACAAATACTTCATTTCTGGTAAATAAATATTCCCAAATGATCTTGGTAACTTTATGACTGACCAACACACAGTATCTCATCCCAAATATACTCAGGTCCCACTCGTGACAGGAAGAGGCTTTTTACTTCCATGACTTCAGAAACTTATTAAACAAAACTATGGAGACTTTTCCCATCTTCTCAAGAAACTGGCATACAGCAAAAGTATCTTACTTAGTGACCCCTCTCCTTTCTTTCCCTAATATAGTCCCATCAATGAAACGATTTTATTTTCTATATGCTAACTCACCAACTTTTACCAATACTAACTCATAAAACAGAAGTTATCAATGAACCCAATAAGTGTACAATATGGGGATCAGATTATGAACTGTAAGGGTATAGAGCATTTCCTTCTACTACCACAGAAATGACTGAGCACAATATTCTATTGCCAGGAAGGTTTTACCAAATGAAAAAGAGGATAACACAAAAGCACAACTCATAAATAGACACCTCTGACACAGTGCAACAGTAGAGAGCTGGTCCCCTCTTCAGCCACACCCCGGTCTCGACTACTACCCAAGTCCTGTGGATCTTTTCTACGGGCAAAGCTCTACCACTCTTTCTCCTTATTTCTATCTTCCATCAGTTGTACCTCTGTTTCTTGCCTCTCTGGAAATTGTACGCTCACTACATTTTACAGCTGCTCCTGTAAATGAGTCCGTCTTTGAGGAATACCATTTGGCCTAAGTCTGCTGGCTTCTGCCTCGGGCGGCCTCCAGCCACCTCAGCTTCTCTGACTGGACGGTCTCCTTTGGTCTTTAATTGTTGCCTAAATCATCAGCTCTCCCACCCTTCATCTAGTGCCACCCAAACAGAATCTCACCCATCCCATTCTCTTTCAAGCTCCTCACACTTTAAAAGTCCCCAGCTCTCCCACCTGCCCCTATTTCTTCTTCCTGTCACCAACTCTTCTGGCCAATCTCAAAGTGCCTACTACCCAAACCTGCCTACTCCCACACCTCATTATCATACTCTAGAAACCTCTTAAAAAAAATTAAAAAGAATGGTAAAAAATTCACTTCTCAAACCCCAAACTCTGTCATATAAATGCATATCTAACACACATTCCCACATCATTACATATGAGTGTATATGCTTTTATAAGTGGTTTTTCCTTACGAAATCCAAACACTTTTCAAAAATGTTCATATCTTAAAATATTCTCCTAAACATTAAAAAGCAAACAAAAACATATGCTAAGTAAAGCTGGTAGAAAGACACTATGAATCCAGGACAAGTGCTTTTACAACAGGGAAGAAATAGAGACCAACATGCTATCCCCTGGTAGACTTACCAGCTATCTTCCTAGAAGTCTTAAAAGTCTGTCTTCAAAGGGCAGGCAAGTCTACATGGCTTTGTGACTTAACTACAGAAAAAAGCCTGTAGTACATGAAGAACAGAGATACAGAGATGAGAAGTTGGACCTGAAAAAAATAAAGGAAGTATAATCAAAACTACATTTCTGTGGTCATCTGTGGCCCTGTAATAGAATTCTGCCTATTTCTCTCGCTGTCCTGCTCCCTGCAACAGTGACAGGGGTCCAATCCAATAAGCTGAACACTTGCTTTACTGAAATAATACCAAAGGTGACCGTACCATGATGCCACCCATGTCTAATTCCACTTTAAAATCCACTACAGAATTAACGCTCATGTGTTTAACCACAGCACTCTCCAGCCCACCATCCCACTTCAGCTGATGTGACAGCACTCAGCAGACAAAACCAGGCATGTAAAGCTCTTCACGATCTGTCTGGCCGCCGACAGGTCTAAGTACTGACCCATCTGTAACTCCCCCACAAACCAAGCGTCTGGACCTTTGCACAGGCATCGCCCCTTCTTTACACTCCCTGTCTTGCCACCCAGCCATCAGACCCCTCACGCAGAATTACTTCTTAATAATGGCCACTCCCACCCCCCATCCTCTTTGCGCACCTCCAGTGTAGTCTTCACCCTCTGGCAGGAGTCTGGCTCTCTGAGGGCAGGGTCTACCCATTCACCCTGTAGCCCTTGCACATCCCTGGCACACGGTGTATGCTAAGAAAGTATGTGTTTGTTACCTCTAAAACATCTGGTCATGAAGACTGGAGACCTGACCTTAGGTTCACAAGATTTTAAAACTAGAAGAGACCTAAGCTATCATCTAGCCTTTGAACATTGGGATTTAGAGCAGAAAGACCTCAGGGAGCAACTACTTTAAAACTCAATTTATAGCTGAGGAAATTCAAGCCTAAACATTAACTTGCTCAAGATGAAGCAAATAATGAACATCTGACAAAGGACCAGATTAAAGTTCTGCCATCTATCCAGGTTCTTTCTAACACACCTTGACTAATACCCTGGAATTTAGTAAGATCTTGACAAGCAGGTACAGCGCACAAAATCAGGAAGACGAATCTACAGAGAACTGCATTCCATATTCTACACTGGACAGAAAGTCCCAGTAGATCGCTGTCTCTAGCTCTGAGCAGGAAGGACACTTGAGTTCATAACACAGGGGAACACGCAAACAAAAGCAACCAGGATGGCAGGCAGTCTTTAAAAACATGTATTTTGGGGGGCGCCTGGGTGGCTCAGTCGGTTGAGCATCCAACTTCGGCTCAGGTCATGATCTCGCGGCTTGTGAGTTCGAGCCCCGCGTCGGGCTCTGTGCTGACGGCTCAGAGCATGGAGCCTCTTTGGGTCTGTCTTTCTCTCTCTCTCTGCCCCTCCCCGTCTCACACTCTGTTTCTATGTTTTTAATAAACATTTAAAAATATAAATAAATAAATAAATAAATAAATAAATAAATAAATAAAAAACATGTATTTTGGGATTACAGAAACTGATTAACTTCCAAAGTGGAAGAAGTATGGATTAATAGGTAAGGTGTCCTAGAAGCAGCAAGTGGAAGCCAGCAGGGTTACAAAGTACTCAGTCATGGACTAGAATGACTGGCCCTGCCAGGTAAGAGCCCTCCCTAATCGTAAGTCAATGATCAGCAAGGGACTGAAAGGGTCGTCAGAGGACTTGAGTCCAAACCCTTCACTTTAAAATGAGAAAAGCGCCCAAGATCACAACACTTAGGTCAGAGGAAGTACACAAGATCCTGATTCTGGATCTCTGCTGTAACACCATGAGGTCTTTCCCATGGGGACTCCTGAGTACAGGCCAGACACACAGATTCCTTCTGCCCTCCCACCCAAATTTCAGAGCTCCTAAGCCTAAGTATGAAGGTAACTCTACAAAAGTTTCCCTCATCCTACTTTCTGCCTCTACAGGCTACACGCAGTCCCTAAAAAAGTTCTGTCATTAGTGGTTTGCCAGTCCACCACATCACACTTATCTCCTATCCAACAGCTTCATTAGACTCTAACACCACTGGTTGTCTTTAAAAAACATTCTGATGCATAGTTTTAAAAATAAATGCACAAAATTATGTATAGCACAGTTAAAACCAATCGGGTTCTATTATATATCCAGTAGCATTTCTCTTCACCCCTAAATGTCAATTGAAAAGTAGTAAACTTTATTTGTAGTTTTAGGTTAAAGAAGAAATTGAATGCAAAGTTTCAGCTTTCATATACCTTCTTTCCTCCTCTGCACACAACTTCTGTTAGTATTTGTTATAACTGAGGAATGAATACTGATATATTATTGTTACTGAAGTGCAGAGTGTAGTTAGGGGTCATTCTACCTGTTGTACAAGTCTATAATTTTCCACACACACTGTGTCACATACCTAGCATTACAGAATGGACAGAATGTCACAGCCATAACAATTCCCTGTGCTCCTCATTAACCACTGATCTCTTTACTGTCTTCCTGGTTTTGCCTTTTCCCGTACATTTTAAAAACTTATGGCAAAACACAACAAAATTTACCATTTTAACAATTTTCAAAAGCACAATTCAGTGGAATCAAGTATATTGCAATGTTGTATAACATCACCATTGTCCATTTCCAGGACTTTTCATTAGGACAAAGAGAAACTCTGTACCCATTAAACAGTAACTCCCCATTCCCCCCACCCCTCCACCTCCGCAGCCCCTGGTAATCTCTACTCAATTTTCTGTCCCTATGAGTGGAATCATACATTTGTCCTTTTGTGTCTGGCTTATTTCACTTTCCACATCTATATTACAGCATGTATTAGAATTTTATTCCTTTTTATGGATGAATTACATTACACAATTTGCTTTCCATTCATCTGTTGATAGACATCTGGAGTATTTCCGCCTTTGGCTCATTTTGAATAAAGCTGCTAGTAACACTGGTGAACAAATATTTGAGGCCCTGCTTTCAATTCTTTAGAGTTTAGCCCTAGGAGCGGAATTGCTGGGTGTTAGAGTAACTACGCTAAAATGTGAGCAACCACTAACCCTTTTTCCATACCTCCTGGCTGCACCCCTTTACGTGGCTGCCAGCAATGCACGAGTGTGCCCCCTTCTCCACACCCTCCCCAACACCTGTTATTTTTCTTTTGATGACAGCCGTCCGAGTGGGTGTGAAGTGGTACCTCATTCTGGTTTTTACTTTCCTAACTCTGATGTCTGGAAGCATCCTGCGGAGCATCCTGTGACGTGCTCACTGGCCAGCACTTGCCCGTTTTTTAAAGCCAGGTTGTTTCTGTTGTTGAGTCGTAGAAGTTCTTTACATATTCTGGGCAGTAACCCCTTCCCAGCTACGTGATTACGTGTCTCCCACTCTGGGTTGCCCAGCTCATTTTTAAGCAGCAACAATGACAAAAGCCCACGCCGACTAGGTGCCGCGAAAACTGCGTCCTGGCCCGTAGCGGAAGGAGCGCTTTCCTTCCCGAGCCGGTTCCCGACCTCCCCGCGTGATCGCGCAGAGCGTTTCCCGCCTCCCGCAGAGAACGCGGGGCTCGCCCCCCGCTCCGAGGCCCACCCCGCCGGCGGACCGGGCGCAGGCCGCTCCTCGGTGCACGCCCCGGACGGGGTTCCCCGGACTCGGGCCTTGGCGGAGGCGGGGTGGGCCCCGGCCCGGGCGACAGTCCCGCCCCGCTCCTCACCGGTGGGCCTCGGCGGCGTCCAGACACTCGAATGACCTCGGAAGCCGCGCTCGCGGGACCCGGCTGCTCCGCGAGGCCCTGCAGCGCGGCGGCCTCCCGAATGGCTGCGCGGCGCAGGCGCGGGATGCGGGCGCGCGGGCGTGCGCGCGGCCGCGGGACGGTCCGTGGGGGCTGATGGGAAGCTAGTTTGTCGTCCCGCGCCCTCCAGCGCCGCCCAATCAGATCGCAGATCGCCGGGCGCCGTTTTGGGAGTACGTTGGCGTGCGGAGCAGCCCGCCCTGCCTCCGGAAGTTACGCGCTCAGTCCCGCCCCCGGAGGATCCCGGGCGCCGGCCAGGGTTGGGTCTACAGTGCTGGTTACCCTGACCGAGTGAGCCGCGGTCTCAGCGGCTGTAGTCCTTGTTGACTCCGGCAGGTCGACGGTCCGATCCCCGGCCTAAGGTCGCCTGGCCGCTCTGTTTCTCGCTTCTGCCGGTTCCTTGAGGTGAACACGCCCGCAGACCTCGAATGGCCGGCCGAGACGGTGCTGCGCAGCAGATTCATTGTTGCGAATGCCTAGTGGACTTTGCCGTCGAACCAGCAGCCCGCCGGGTTGTGCAGTCGGTACCCACTCATGCTCAGTGCAAGGCTTCTCCAGTCTGCTGTTTTGACCTCCCATTCACTTGGAACTGAGGGCCCTGCGTTCTTTGATTTTTGAGAATATTCTGACTTCTAATATTTAAATAGTGACAGGCGCATTTTAGGGCATTTGCAGGTTTTTGCTTGTGTAGCAGAGTGATCCGTTAGTTGTGTTTAGATTTAATAGCCTCGAAAGAAAACTGCACAATTAAAAGGGTTAAAACTATATATATATACATATATATACACACACGCAAATATATACACAAATATATATATATACACATATATAAATACACATGTATATGTGTGTGTGTGTATATATATATATATATATATAGTGTATATATATACATATATATATACACACAATATATACATATTGTGTATACACAATATATATGTGTGTATACACACATATATATTGTTGCCTGGGCCTGAAGACTGTACCTGCCAAGGTACACTGTAAACACACTCCTGGGAGAGGGAGGAGGAACCATTCATCTTGTAAGGCACAATAAACAAACATTTTAGAATCTCTTTAAAAAAGAGCATTTTGGGGCACATGGGTGGCTCAGTCGGTTAAGCGCCCGACTTCATAATCTCACAGCTCGTGAGTTCAAGCCCCGCATTGGGCTCTGTGCTGACAGCTTAGAGCCTGGAGCCTGTTTTGAATTCTGTGTCTCGCTCTCTTTCTGTGCTCCTCCCCCCACTCATGCTCTCTCTCCTTTGAAAATAAATAAAAACATTAAAAAATTTTTAAAAAGAGTGTTTTATTCAGGTCTAGTTTAGGACAACTTCCTGTGATACACAATCTTCAGTATAGGGTTATATACATTTTTTACATTAAAAGTTCCATTTTATTAGGCAAAGAACGTTTCCAAGAGTTGCAGACTTTAAGTTTCCAGTATATGCAGCGCTGTGTGACTTTAATCTTGAAGGAATCAGGGAAGTTTCTTACTTTTTCTTATCTTTTTGTGTTAAGAATGCACCTCTTTTGTTATTTTATTTAATGAAGCAGACATAGTGTGTGCTACGGACCTTGGTAAATGTTAAGTAGTTTCCGGAAGCCCAGGAGTAGGGTCCCCAAATGTTAAAAGTTGAAAATTTCCTTTACCTGGGAAAACACCTCCCACTCTCCCAAGTCCAAACTGTGACATGAACTTTTATCTACTAACACAACAAAACTTTCTTTGTGAAAAAGGAAAGTTGAACACCGCATTAAATATACAGAAAAAAGACAAACAGCTTATTTACAAGAGAAGAAACATAGATGTCCAATAGTGAAAAAGTCTTCAGCCTTAATAGAAATACAATCCATACTCTTTAAGCCATAAATTTTAAATGTAGAAATGAGAGAATCTTTTCTCTGACCACTTAGTTTTACATATTAACTTTTGAGATTGCTGTTTTTCTCATTTTAGGCCTGTATTTTAAAAGTATTGTAATAATTACGTGTTGCTGCTGTATCAGTGTTACCAAAATAACTTTCAACTCTTATTACTGTTGTTACCCCTAAGGCCTCCCCCTGGAAGGTAGTGTAATTTGTACTCACATCACACAATTTCCAGTTAAAGAACTGGGTAGTGACCAGAGACTGATAGCAAGATAACAGTGTATTATTTCTTCAGTTGCTGAAGATCTGCCCTCCTGGGGTGGTTTGTCAATTTGTGAACTGTTTGCGGACACAGACTTGTTCTGAGCTCTGCTATCTGCAGATGGAAGTCCCTAGGGTCTGGACCTGGTTGCCAAGTGTGTGGATGCCTCTGGAGCACTGGAGTTCTGAGTTTCTGTTATTTAAGAACCTTTTTTTTTTTAAACATTTATTTATTTTTGAGAGAGAGTGTGTGTGTATGTGCGTGGAGGAGGGGCAGAGAGAGAGAGAGAGACAGAGACAGAGACAGAGGTTCCAAAGCAGACTCTGTGCTGACAGCAGCAAGCATGCTGTGGGGCTTGAACTCATGAACCTCAAGATCATGACCTGAGCCAAAGTTGGATGCCCAACTGACTGAGCCACCTGGGTGCCCCAAGAAGCTTCTGTGGAGCTTTTTACCTTCTGTTTTGAAATCCAATTTCAGAAACAAGGTTCATGGTGGCTGCAGGCCAGAATTTGGCTGTGGTACTTGGTTTTTTCCTCAAGTGTTAGAATGAGTTGTTTTAACAGAACTCTGAACAAACAAGCCTCTAGCGTAGGGCAACTCTTGGAAGCCAAATGTAGATTGTGATGGGGCAGTAATTCGGTCCATTTTAGTGAGAATTTCTCTATAAATGACAAAGTAACATAGCAACAAAATACCCTCTGCCATTATTTTGAATTGAAATTATGTAAACAAAGCTATCATAGAGTATATGGATAATTCAAATGAACTCCCAATTATTGAAACCTTAGTCTTAGAGCCTGTCAGTATATTGCCCTAAACCTGAAGTAACCTAAGAAAGCACAAATTAGCCTCATAAAACCCTGTACTAAAACTAGACCTTACAGACTTTTAAAGTCCACTTTAAGCCTCCTATTTAGGAGACTTAAGTCCTATTTAGAAACTTTAAGTCTCCTATTTAGCACATACTTCATAACTTATTTGGGTGTTTTCTCAATTCCTGCTAGATTCTAGGGTCTAAACTTGAAGTGGGGAGCAGGTGGATACAGGAGAACTAAAGTTGCAGCAAGAAGTGATCACCTCAGTGTCCTTGATGGAGGAGGACACAGCTGTGCCTGTGCGTATACTCAAAGCTGACACAGAATCACAATTGCAAACACAGTGCAGTCTGTGAATTGAAGGTCTAAAATCGTACAGAATTTTTGTCAGAAAAAGGCAGACTTAAATTTCCAATCCAAACTAGAGCATTAACGTACGTCTCAAGGAACATCAGAAAAATGACAGAGAAATAAATACAGACATTTACACAGGGTAACTGTGGCATTCTGTTTCTCAGTTTATAATTGTAAAGAGCTGCTCTTCACCTGCTAGTGTGTTTTTCCCTCTTAAGTCACATCTAGTCCTTCAATTCATTTCAACAACAGGGCTGCCTAGATTTAGGTGTCTCTGGTTTTCTGTCTTTCCCATAGAATATATAAGTTACTGATGTTAGTATTATAATGAAAGAATGATAACTTGTTCTTTGGGAGTTATTAGGGATAAACATTGTCCATTTTTCAAAGCAAAAAGTTCAAATAGCCACAGTTCTCACATTTGTCTTTGATACAAGAAGGGGCTTCTATAGAGGTCCATTGAAAGCTATGTCTCCTACTTTGCGAAGATCTGGCCTGCAGCTTGGATAGAGCAAACTGTGATGCTCTGGCCTTTCTGCTCCTTTTTTTTTTTTGACTATCTGGGCAGCTCTCTAGTCACTGAGAGTGGATTTTAGGTGAACAAGTGGCTGGAGTAGCTATAAGATCACCCCTCTCTGTCTTTAGGCCAGCCCCTGGGCCTTTCAGAGAGCTTTGTGTGTGGAAAGGGTGGACCTGTTTGCCTTCGCCTATTTATTTGGACTGCCTGCCTTGTTTTCAGTTTGTTGTCCACCTCTGTGATGGTTAGCACTGGCCTTACCGATATATATATTTTAAACTTATTTATTTATTTTGAGAGAGAGAGAGCATGAATGGGGATGGGGAAGAGAGAATCCCAAGCAGGCTCTGCACTGTCAGCACAGAGCCTAGCATGGGGCTAGAACTCACAAACTGATCATGACCTAAGCCGAGGTCAGCTGCTTAATTCACTGAGCCACCCAGGTGCCCCTGCCCTTGCCAACATTAAAGGTAGCGTTCTTATTGTCCCATGAGTAGTTGGAAGCAAACAGAAATTTCAGAAGTTCATAAAAAGGCCTAAGGGAGATAGATGTTTGTTCTGCCACAGAAACCAGATGATAGCTGTCTTTTCTGAGGCTACCAACTTCTTTTCAAAATTTAAAATGCAGAAGATACCACAAAACCAAAGACTATAGGGCCAAAACTTTGTAGTGTAATGTTTGGATTTACAACTTTTACCTAGACTGACATGTTGACTCACTGCTTTTTCCTTACTCCTCAGGAAGCAAGCCTTCCTGACTGTGGGGGTTCCTTGAAGTACGTCATGGATGATGGAGGACCCCAGGGCCATCCTCACTGTGACAGGATTTGTCCAATGCACCTAGGTGGCCACATGATTGATGTTTTCTCAGGAATAAAGCATTACATTGAAGAAGCTTACATAATTCAGAAGGTTTGACATGCTATGGAAAAAGAAGGGAACATGGAACTTGGAAATTAGCTGAACTCTAACTGTGAACTGTGAACTTCAGCTGTGTCTACAGCTGAAGCTCTGGGAAATATTTTCTTGCTTGAAGTGGATCTATCCTTGCTTCCAGAGGGCAGCAGAGGAGGGGAAATCAGCTTGGACACATTTTTCAGGGCATCTTGGTTTGTTGAAAAAGAGGTACCATGATGCATTTTAATGTGCTTTAAGTTTATTTTAAAAGAAAAGCAAAGAGTGAACACCAAGCATGAATGCCATAGTATTTACTGCTTTCAACCATCTTGAACTGTTTGGTGCTATTCAAATCAAAGTTCTATAATAATGAGAAGGTCTATTCTACTGAATTACTGTGACTAGAATTAAACATATACTCAAATGCACACACTCACATTCACACCTCCATCTTTGAGCATCACTGCCATACAAACATACAAAACAAACAGACAAAAAACCACAAAGGAGGATTTTGAACAGAAGATAAGAAAAGGAAAGAAACATCCCTGGTTCCCATAAGATTAAAGTCACATAGCCCTGCACATACCAAAAAGATAAGATAAAGTCTGTAACTTTCTGGAATGTCCTTTGTCACATAGATTTGTAACTCTCTATTGAAAAACCATGTAACCCTGTGCCAAATGTTCCTTCTCCTGAGCATTCTCTTCTTTGGGAATATTGTGTATGTTGGCAGCAGCCCTAACTTGAGCTCAAATAAAACTCTTTTTCCTTTCTCTTTAAAAGGGTTTCTTGGGGCGCCTGGGTGGCTCAGTCGGTTGAGTGTCAGACTTCAGCTCAGGTCATGATCTCACAGCTCGTGAGTTCGAGCCCTGCGTCGGGCTCTGTGCTGACAGCTCAGAGCCTGGAGCCTACTTCTGCTTCTGTGTCTCCCCTCTCTCTGCTCCTAACCCACTCTCATTCTGTCTCTCTTTCTCTCTCAAAAATAAATAAACATTAAAAAAATTTAAAAAAAAAAGGGTTTCTTCATTTTGTGTCGATAGTACCATAGTCACTCCTGGGGTACATTATAACATTCTGTTGGGAGCCAAACTCGATATTTGTTATTGTGAAAGAATAAGGAGTCCATGAATTGTTTCATATTGTATCCTGTTTCATATTCCATGAGTCCTGGTCTTAGTTTCACACCTCCATGAATCACACAGGGTGTGTTCTCTGCAAAGGGTATGTTTGAGACAAGGGGCAGCCTCTGTGCAGCTGGCCAACTCTAGCATCAGAATGCTGTCAGTAGGGAGTTACTGGGACCCTAACTCTGAACCTGTTCATGACACACAGAGTAAATAGATTCTAGGTTTATACCCTTTGGGGAGAAATTTTGTATCTATGATGACAACCTGAAGAAAATTTGTAACCTCTAACCTTTAGCCTACCCCCTAACCTGAACCCTGAACCTCGAGCCCAAACCCCAATCTGAAACCCTAGCCCTAAACCTTGAACTGCAAACCCAGACCTCTAACTCCAACCTGAATCTGAACCCTGAACCCAAAACCTGGACCTAAGCCCTGAACCTGGAACCCCTAACCCCTAGCAGTGTTAACAATAGCCAAAATGTAGAAACTATGCAAATGTCCATCAGTGGTGAGTGTATAAACAAAATGTTAAGGTTTAGACTTAAGATTTTATTGTTAAAATACACATGCGTTGGGGTCAGTGCAAGGCTTGAGATCAGGGCCTGTGTTTCATCCCCCTTTTCCATCTCTCTGGCCCTCCAGATTGGACAGGACTCACCCAGGATCACACATGCATCAGAGGTTGATCTGAACATCGGTCTTCTGCCCCTTCAGCCCTGGGTACTAAGAGAAAGAGAGTCAAATGTCCGCTTGGTCCCTGACTATTTCAGATCGAACTCAGACCCAGTCCAGCATTGTGGAGAGCCTCAGAGATTACACAGGATTCTTCCACCCTCTCACCTGGTGAGGGTGTTGCTGGCCACACTCTGCCTGGGCAGCCCTAGGTTTCAGCACAGCCCTGACCCACAGGGCACTCAATGGACATGTGTCGGTTTATATAGGTCTGAGTGCAGCATCCTATAAGGCCCCATGTGCAGCCCTTCTTGTGGAATGGGAGGGGCCTCCTGGCACTGGCTGTATCCCTGGTCCCATTGGAGCCATCAGCAGTAGACAGTCAGGTCTCAGACAGGACAGCCCTTGGCCTCTTACCATCCAGGCAGGCATCTGTGGTCCACCAGCTCAGGTCCTAAAACCCCCCATAGCCAATTACTGAGCTGACTGTGCTCTTGGCAATTTAACAGGTCTATGGGCAGTGTAGACCGGTCCACAGGATGTTTCCATTCCCAACGTCTGTGTGGTTGAGACAAATAACTCTTCCCTCCTAGCCTCCTATCCTGCCAAGAGATATAATAACCCTCCAAATGTTGAATGTGGCCTTGGCCACAAGAGCCACATAGCAGACTGGCCCTGTAGTCCTTGGCCTCTCTGTTGTAATGTAATCTTGGACATTTATACTTGTTAAGAATCAAGAATATAGGAGGAACTGTGTTTCCCAGCAGGCAGTTTCTCACTGAGGCTGCATGGTCTCAGAGAGCCACATGCATGACTCCAGGACCATGGCCTCCAGAAAGCCTGCCAAGTGTGGATTCTGTGCTGTGGAATAATCCTGGAGTCTCCCACTCCTTCACTGAGCACTAATTTCCTTACCTTCCTCACATGTGGTCTCTGCTCTTTGTAAAGGAGAGAGAAGAGATTCGAAGATGGGACAATTTGTTCTATGACAATGTGTAATTAATGTGGCCAGGGGCAGGTGTGACTCCTGGTCTCCTTCTGAGGGTTAGGGTTAGGGTTAGGGGTTAGGATTAGGGTTAGGGGTTATGGTTATGGTAGGGTTAGGGTTAGGGGGTTAGGGTTAGTGTTAGGGTTAGTGTTCCAGTTAGGGTTAGGGTTAGGGTTAGGATTTAGGTTATCATTAGAGTTTGGGTTAGGGTTAGTTTAGGGTTAGGGTTACGTCCCAGACGGCTCCAGGTGCTGGACTCACCATAGGGCACTTGTCTCCCTGAAGGTCTGAGTCGAGTGGTCAAGGGAGGGTGCCATTTAGGGTTAGTCTTTGTGTTGCAAGTCTAGAGGCCTCTATGGGCCTATGGTCCGGTAGTCTTCAGGAATCCTCTTTTGTAGCTACATTCGTGGTTTTGAAATGATTCTGTGATATTTTAGTTTCCATGTCGAGTATTTATCCACCATTTCTCGATCCCATTTGTATTGTGTCAGACTGTGGAATTGGTTCCCTAAGCGGAGAGGACCTTAGTTACACTTTGAATTTGGGTCAGGGAAGTTTCTAGCGCCCAAGTGATACCAGTCCTGTGTCTCTCTGCATCGATGAATTGAAGGCCCATGCATGTTGGGAGTTAGGTGTAGGGTGGGGGTTAACGATGAGGTGAGATTTAGCTTCACGTGTATACCGAAAGTAACAGTTAAGATTAGGTTTGGTCATAGGAGGCTCTTGGTGCTATACACCCAGTAGGGAAGTTGTTTCCCCGCAGGGCTGAGTGGGTGGTCTAAGGAGCGTCCCAGTGAGGCTGAGTTTTGGGTGCCAGGGTCACTCCTCGGTTAGACCTCAAGAAATCCCCTGTGGATCTCCTTCTGTCTTTGGAAATGACACGGTGATGTTCCAGTTTCCATGGCGAGTAATCTTCCTCTGTTTATGGTCCTCACGTCCATTGTGTCCTTAGACTTAAGAATGGGGTCCCCACTGGGGAAATCTTTAGCCAAGGTTAAGGTTCGGTCCATCGATGTTGCCAGTGCCGAAGTGACACCAGTGCCGTGATCACCCTGGAAGGCTGAATGAGGTCCATGATTGTGCGGGTCATGTGTAGGGTTAGGTTTAGAGTTGGGTTGAGGTTTAGTTTGAGCGGTATGCTGAGTGTCATGGTTTAGGTTAGGGTTAGGTCCCAGGAAGCTCCAAGTGCTTAAACTCCAGCAGCGTAGTGGTCTCCTCAGAGGACTGAGTATAGGCCTCATTTGAGCGAGCTGTTCAGACTTAGTCTTTGCCAAGGCCAGCCTCGTGTGTGTGACATCTTCAGTTTGGCCTCATCAACCCCCTTGTGCAGCTCCATGCGGGCATTTGAAATGTCATGATGATGTTCCATGTTCCATGCTGAGTAATCCTGCACCACTTTGGGCCCTTTGTTTGTGGTGTTCTCAGAGATAGGAATTGGGTCCCCAACCAGAGAGATCCTTAACTAGGGTTAATATTCTGTCCAGGGACTTCACCAGTGCCAATGTGACACCATTCCTGTGTGTTGTGAGCATTGGGTTAGGGTTTGGGTTTGGGTTTGATGTTAGGGGTTAGGGTTACGGTTAAGGTTGTTGTTAGGGGTTAGCGTTAGGGGTTAGAGTTAGGTTTATGCATTAGGGTTGGGTTTAGGGTTAGGGTTACTGTTTAGGGTTATGGTTAGGGGTTAGGGTTTGGAGTTAGGTTTAGGCGTTAGGTTTGGTCTTGGGTTAGGCTTAGGTTTAGGTTTAGGGCTTGGGTTTGAGAGTTAGGGTTAGGTTAGGGTTAGGGTTAGGGTTAGGGTTTTCATTAGATTTAGGGTTAAGGTGAGGTCTAGGTCTAGGACATTGGTTAGGGTAATGGGTCGGTATTTGGATCAGGGGTTAGCGTTAGGGTTAGTGTTACAGTTTATGGTTAGGTTTAGGGTTAGCTTTAGGTTTTTTATTTTTAGGGATAGTGGATTAGGGTAGGGTTAGGGCTTAGGCTGGGGGTTAGTGTTCGGTCCCAAGAGTTTCCAGTCGCTGAACCCACAGGTTTGCCGTTATCTCCCCGAAGGGCTGCGTTGAGGGCACAAGGGAGGGTCCCGGTCAGATAGTATTTGTGATCCAAGGCCGTAGAACTCTATGGGCCAGTGGACCGGTATGCCTCAGGAATCCTCTCGTGCAGCTGCAGCCGGGACTTGGAAACGACATGGTGATGTTCCAGGCAATATGCCAGGTGATCCTGCACCGCTTATGGACCCCAGGCGAGTGGTGTTGTCAGACCTTGGTGTTGGGTCCCCATGGGGAGAGAGCCTTAGCTATGGTTAGTGTTCTGTCCAGGGACATTGTCAGGGCTGACACGACTCCAGTCTTCTGATGTCCCTTGAGGGCTTAAGTGAGGGCCCATGTGATGGCGCGGGTCCAGTGTAGTGTTAGGGTTCGAGACAGGGTTATGTTTCGGTTGAGGGTTCTGGTTAGGGTTAAAGTTAGGGTGAGCGTTAGCGTTAGTTCCCAGGAGGCTCCAGGCGTTGAATCCACAGCAGTGCATTTGTTTCCCCGAAGGTCTGAGTTGAGGGCACAAGGGAGGGTGCTGGTCAGGAGTAGTCTTCTTTATAGCAAGTTCATGTTTACCTGAGTTGAATGGACTCCCTGAGTCTGCCCTCAGCTCTGACCGTGCTTGAGGCTGTTCTGGTTATAGTTAGGGGTAAAACCCGGAGAAAGATACGCAGGAAATTTCATGGCGGCTAAGGTGGTAGACATTGGAGAGAAAGTGTTCTGAACCTGGAAGAGAACAGTCTCATTTCTCCCAATCCACAAACATCTGCCATCTTTGTTGTCTACCACTCTTCAGCCGCCTCCTCCCTTCATTGGGTGCTTATAAGCAGGCAGGTGAGCAGGGGCCATTCCCACTTGAGGGGGCCTTCCTGAGAGTTGCATCTTCCAGAATTTGATCATTGCAGGGCGACTTTTAGTAGAGTTTTGAACAAAAATGCAATAGCCATTTGACCAGTATCACCCAGGTAGAAGCGCAGCACCACTGCCAGCAGGAAGTGACCTTCTGGTTGGACCTGATGCTGCCCAGAACCTACCAGGAGGGTAAAGAAGCTGATCTAGACTCAACACAACTTGAGCTTGTCCACTTTTGGGGCTTACACAACAGAGCTTTGAGGAAACAGCCTTTGTGTTATAGCCTAGTACACACACACATCTGTATGGGTATATATGTGGCCAAAAGAGAAGTTTCACAAAACACTTCTTACATGTGATGTCTTAGGATTTCTTTAAAATCGATCTTTGCCTCTGTAAAATGGATATCACAACCTAATAACCTGATTTCACGATCCATTAGGCGGTCACAGTAGCTAAACAACACTGTTCTGATGTATAATTTGTCACGGCAGCATTGAGAGTTCTTTCCAAACGAACATCATACTTTTACCTAATATCACATCTTACTGTATTATTTCTATCTGTAATGATTAAATTATCTGCTAATTGTGGAGAGTTATTGACACAGAGTGGTATAGGCATTTGGGGGAATCAATAATCTGTCCCTAGTTAAAGCATTACTAAACTGTGGTCGCAGAATTTCCATCTGTCGCCTCTGTCCCAGGGACTTCCTGCTATTTACCCAAGGATTCTTTGCTGGTGTCTGTTTCTGTGCTCTGGCTGAGTTTCTCTCTTTTCCCTGTCACTTCCTTGGGGCTTGATTTGCCCTTTGGGAATGGCTTCTGCCACGTTAAACTTCCCCTTCACCTCCTGCATTTTCTCAACCTCTTTTGCTTTCTTAGGCATCTCTTCAACTGCTCTGGTTCTCTCTGCCTCTTCCAGTTGGTTCGTTCGCATGAGCTAAATGATTGTGGACTCACTGTTAGTACAGTCACCACACATCATCACTGGGATGGCTCGGCCCATAGCAGCTTGTAAAAGCAGGGCCCAGGAAGAATGGGCAAACCAAGTAGGGATAAAGAAGTTACCCTTCGGTAATGGAAGACTCCATATTACCTAAGAGGCAGTGTCTGTGCTAAACACTTTCCTGGAATGCTGGTCAAGTCAATTCTTGGCTTTAGCAGATAGTGCCCTGCAGTTAAGAGACAAAACATACCTAATGCCTTGTTTCCTGAGATTATTTCAAACATGAAGCTAATAATACTTACCTTGTATATAGAAGCTTTGGGTATTATGACAGTGGTAAAACACCTCGAAGTTCTCATAACCTGTGACCTTTGTCCTTACTTGTCTTAGTATTCTGTTGCTACATAATAAATTACTACAAACTTATTACAGTAAAACCTTGGATTGCAAGCAACTCATCCTGCAAGTGTTCTGCAAGACAAGCAAACATTCCTAATAAATCTTAAGTTGATAAACAAGTGATGTCTTGCAATACAAGTTGTACATGATGCTGAATGTCACGTGATCACAACTGAGCCAGTGGTTCTTGAAATTTGTTTTGATTATACGAGTGCTTTGGATTACAAGCAGTTTTCTGGAATGAAGTACGCTCGCAAACCAAGGTTTTACTGTATATTTATTATCTTATAATTTTTATAGATGACAAGTCTGGGCATAGCATCTATGAGTCCTCTGCTCTGGGTCCCACAAAGATGAAATAAGGAAGTTGGCTGGGTTGTGTCCTCATCTGTAGCTTGGGGTTCTGTAAGTTCATGCAGGTTGGCAGAGTTCAGTTCCTTGTGCTTGTCAGACTGAGGTGCCAGTTTCCTCATTGGCTGGTTGGTGGTTGCAGTCAGCTCCTGGAGACCACCCTCAGTCCAAGCCATGTGTGCCTCTGACAACACAGTAGCTACTTCTTGAAGCCAGCAAGAGAGCCTTAAATAACATACAACCTTACATAATATTCTATAATCATGGGGGTGGCCATTTCATCATATTCGTAGGACCCCTTGCTAGGGGAGGGGATCGTGCACACCACATACACAAAGAGGTGAGAATCTTGGGGCCATCTTTGAAACCTGCTTGTCATATTATCACATTTATCATGAATCCAGCGTAATTGCTGAGGATTCTCTTTACTGATGCATGATAGAAAAGAGTTTCATCTCTTTTCATTTACAATTAATTGTTTGGACTCCACCTACCCTAAAAGCAAGAAGTCCTTTTTCTACCTTGAATGCTCCCCTCTTTCTCCACACGGATGTGCACACGCACACACACACACACGAGCACACACATATTGGTTACCCAGGACCATGGAGATTCTTGAGGAGGAGGGCACCACAGGGTCACTGTGGATGATGCTGTGCATCACATTAGCAGAGGGTGCTGTTTGGGCAGTGCTGGGTCCTTGCTGGTCCAGCCCTGGCCCAGATTCCCTACCCCCACCCCCAGCCCCCTGAACAGGGAAGTTCATCTCCTCTCATGCTCTATGCTTAACCACTCTTCTCCACAATGCAACCACAGTCCCTGTGCGACTGGGACTGGAGGGGCAGCAGGTCCAGCCACCCCAGAGCCACACTCCTCCACCATTGAGGCCCTTGTGCTGACCCAGGTCATTGCCAGGCTGCATTTCTGTGTGGTCTCTGCTCAGATGTCACCTTCTCAGTGAGTCATCCCTCAACTCCTTGTTTAAACTTGTGTTATTATCTACTACCCCCTCTCCCTTGCTCCCAGGCTGAGGCCTGCCAGCTCTTACTTTATTTTTCACCACGGTGGGACTTACTGCCATCCAACACAGTTCATATATATTTTTTTATTTATTGTTTGCCTCCCTTTTCTGGATAGAAAGCTCCTCCTTGGCAGGGACTTCTGTCTGGCTTTTCATTGTTCTATCCCTCGCGCCCCATCCGAGGGTCCAGTGCAAAGCTAAGCTCCTTAGTAGCACCTTGGTGTGGCTTTTTAATGGATGCATAGATTATGAGAACCCACGGCATTTTTTAAATTTATTTTTTATTTTTATTTTTTAAACATTTATTTATTTTTGAGAGAGAGAGAGAGAGAGAGAGAGACAGAGTGTGAGCAGGGGAGGGGCAGAGAGAGGGAGACACAGAATCAGAAGCAGACTCCTGGCTCTGAGCCATCAGCGCAGAGCCCGACACGGGGCTCAAACCCACAAAGTGTCAGACCATGACATGAGCCAAAGTCATATGCTTAACTGACGGAACCACCCAGGCACCTCTAAATTTATTTTTTAATTTAAGTATAATTTATATACAGTGTCACATTAGTTTCAGATGTACAATATGATGATTCAGCAATTCTATACATTACTCAGTGCTCATGAGAGTAAGTGCACTCTTAATCTCCTTCACTTGTTTCACTCTGCCCCACCTACCTCTCCTCTGGGAACCGCCAGTTTATTGTTTGTATTTAAGAGTCTGTGGATTTGTTTGCTTCTTTTTTCCTTCGTTCGATCAGCAGCATTTTTAGGCACACACTTCAGTGTTCTACTATGTGTTGATTGATTAAGGCAAGTTAAACAGATCACCTTATGTCACCGATTGACGGAAGCATCTCATGGAAATCATAACAAGTTCTATCTAGTACATAGAAGTCTGTGTGTGTGGATTATGGGAGGACTGGATGTGAAAACATCTGTATCATATGGAGAATGAGGTACTGGTGGTGGTGATGACTGGGCAGGAGTCTCTCAGATCAGTTTTGTCCTTGAAGTGATAGATTTAGCAGCAGTTGGGTGCTGGGTATTTAAAAAGATAAACACAAGAGGGCTCCTAGGTGGCTCATTCAGTTAAGTGTCCGACTCTGGGTTTTGGCTCAGGTCATGATCTCTCCATTCGGGAGTTTGAGCCCTGCATTGGGCGCTGTGTTGATGGCATGGAGCCTACTTGGTATTCTCTGTTGCCTTCTCTCTCTGCCCCTCCCCTGCTCACAGTCTCTCTCTCTCTCTCTCTCTATCTCTCTCTCTCTCAGAAATAAATAAACATTTCAAAAATAATAATAATAAAATAAAAAGATAGACTCAAGCCCTGGGAGCCAACCAAGGAGAAAAGGCATAGGAACTCAGGTCTGCTGAGTTTCACTATAACTCCTAACTCTCCGTCTTAACTGATCTTCACTAATACTTCCCAGGGAGCTATTTTCTACACAATTATTCATAAAGCAAGCCAATTTGTACCAGAATTATCTACAGATTCAGTGTCTAAGATCCTGGATCAAATTGTGTATTTCTCCCGGCCATTTTTTAAAAGAAGAAAGTTGGCAGGAACCTAGATGACAACTATATGATCATCCAACATTACTGAGAAACAGTCCACCTTCTCCCTTTTCCCCACCTATGGCCACATGGACTCAAGTCACTGCAGTGACAGTTTCTCTGGACATTCCAAGGTGCAGAACCAAGGGGCTTCATCGTTCATAGTCATCTCTCTTTTCCAAAAAAAGGGGGTGGCAGGCATCTTAAAGGAAACTGGGTTGACTCCTTGGAGCCTGCACTGAGTCCGAAGGGCCTTGACTGGGCAGCTCTTCTAGGGGAGGAATAGCCCCTGAGCCCCGCCCGCACCTCGCAGGGCCCCAAGCCTCAGGCACCCTGGAGGGGAGGGGGGCAGTGAGACAAGGACAGTCCGTCAGCGGAGTATATAAGGATGCAGCACTGTAAAGGGGTCCTGCCCTCCCACCCCTTTCACTGGGAAACTACAAAAACTCAGTTATGGGGAAACTGAGGCTTGCAGAGGTCCAGTAACTTGCCAGAGTCCCATAGCCATTAAGTGGCAAGACCAGAACTAAATTTGCTAATCTGTCTGACTTCATAAGCTCTGCTTTGAACCTCAGGGGACTTGCCAGTGGCGTGCTCCCAGCTTTGGACCATCATCAGGGCTCAAGTGCTGAGCAGGGTCTACAGCATGTAGACACGGGTCTGTTGAACTTCCTTCCCATTGCAGTGCTGGCGTGACTCATGCTGGCCTTGGTTCACAGGCCCCACGAGAAGGGAACCATTGTGATTCAGCATCTGGAGATGGTAGTGGCGCTTTGAATCACACTGATCTGCACTGGCCAGATCCATCTCTGCACCTTCTGTTTGGGCCACCAGACAGCACTCAGTTCTGGTTGGTGAAGTGCAGCGGTGGCGTTTCTGCCCGTTGCCCTGAATTGGCCTGGACCTCATGACTGGTTCGGCCTTCCTTCCGACCCAGGATACTGACTGGCCTCTGCCCCCTCTCTCCTACAGATACCGCCCTTACTAGGACTGCTGTGGCTCCAGGTACTGTATGCAGGCCCTCTCCATACAGAGGCTGTGGTATTTTTGGTAGGTTGCAACCCCTCCTTGTCTCAAATGCCTTGGTCTACCACCCACCCCACAAAGGCTCTGCCAGCCTCAGTATTGTCATGTCACCTTCACCTGAGGTCTTGGTCTCGGGGACAGTCTCAGTCAAGCACACAGGTATGTTCAGGTTGCCTCACCAAGTTTGCAGAAAGCTTGTTCCCATTTTCACAGGCGGTGGCTGGAAAGAAGAGTTTGTCTTTGGGAGATAGGCTGGAAGACTGTTCTCCAGAAGCTGCTGTGCCAGTTTCTGAGATGGAGCTGAGGATGACTGTCTGAAAGACTCAGAATTAGCCAACTTGTCATCAAGTTGGTGCTGCCTGGAAGTCATTCCCACTCATGGTGTCAGCTGAGTAGATAACTTTCAGGACAGACAGCCTGCATCCTTGTCCCTCTTCCAGCTCTCTTAAGGGAAGTCTGTAAAATTCTACCTTGAGAGGGGATGAGGGAGTGACGCTGATGAAGCATCCTGGAAGGGGAGAGGTGCAGTTTCCATTAATAACAGGATTCCCCAGGGGATTGCCCTCTTCAGAGGGTGCCTGCTTGGGGGTGTGCCTAAAAATGTATTTGGGTCTGTAGTTGAGAGACACTGCTTCAGATCTCAGGGACGGCAGGGTGTGAGTGGGAGAGGATGTGCCTAAAACCAAAAGAGCATTTCCTGTACCCACAAACCCTCTCCTCTGCTCCACTGCAATGGTAGTGTCATCCAGGCAAGCTCCACAAAGAGTTAAGACTTAAGCTTCTCTATGACTTTTAGATTCCGAAATCACTGACTTCTGAAGACTTTAAGACTTTTACTAATAAGCATGTTACAGCAGCCACTTGAAATTTTTTGTGAGGTTTTGTCTTTCCCTTCTGACAACTGTTCCCAAGTTTGATTAGGGAAAATGCCAGTAAGTGGGATTCCACATGTCACGTTGTCTTTGATAAGATAGCCTGCATCCATATCACCATCACCACATCCTTGATGGGGCACTGGCCATTTGGGGGCTCAACACACCTGTCACATCGGGCCCTGGCCTGGCCCCCCTTATGGTTGGCTTGGACATCCCCTGTCTTGATGTCACTACCTCTGGCAAGCCCTTCTGAACCAAGTGCCATGTTGGTGCCTAAAACTCTATAATAGAAGGTAAATTTTTTTTAGCCTAAGATCTTCTGAATGTAAACATCTCTGAATACACTTCAAGTGAAGTGGGCCAGTACCAAAGCAGGAACCGGGAGGACCAGGATAGTTGGTATTTCAGAGCTTTGCCTAGTTTCATGCATGCTTTCCCTCAGAACTTTCCTCCATGGGGCCTTGTGGTAGAAGGAGACAGGACTGTCTGGGGCAAGAGTCCTGAAATGCTTAGGAAGTTATGCCAGGTTAGCCTGAAGCACCAGATGTTCCTAAAAATGAAATGTTCCTAAAAATGAAAAAAAAAGCTTGTCAAGGTTTAGGTATCAGGTGATTAAAAAAATTTTTTTATACATTTATTCATTTTTGAGAGACCTAGAGAGACAGAATGCAAGTGGAGGAGAGGCAGAGAGAGGGAGACAGGATCTGAAGCTCTGAGCTGTCAGCACAGAACCCAATGTGGGGCTTGAACCCATGAACTGTGAGATCATGACCTGAGCCGAAGTCAGACACTCAACCAACTGAGCCACTCAGGCACCCCATCAGGTGATTTTTTTTAAAAATTGAGAGTGCAGGAGAAACGTAAGGGCCTAGAAGCTAGAGCATATTCTGTTGGCTTTCCCAGGAAACATTACCTGAGCCAGCAGCCAAGTGCCTTTTAGAGGCCAGCCAGGGTAACTTATCAGAGTTGGGACACATTGGTAAGACAGTATGCAGTGAATGAGCAGGATCCCTGCACAGAGACATCTTATGAGTGCCATCAAATGGAGTGCCAGATGACAGAAGAGGAGATTCTGACAACAGGTTCTAAAGTGGGGGTACATCCAGAGAACAGCTGGAGATGTGAGTCTGAGGTGCCCCAGCTAAAGTCAAAGGATGCTTTGGGTCCGGCTCCTATGCATTCCTTCTCTCAGTAAACATGAAGTGTCTTGTACACACCAGAGCCCCATGGAGAGGCACTTAGGGTAGTCAGGCTCCTAAAAGAAGCAGGTGTCTAAATAGGTAATTCTATGTGGAGAGTTTTAAAATGGTGTTCTGGAAACACAGGATGGAGCCTCTGATCCCAGAAAAGTTGGGAAAAGCTGCAAAGCTTCTGACTGGGTGTCAGAGAGGGTGTTCTGTTCAAAGGGACCAGCATGTTGATGGGACAAGGAGGTAAGAAGAACCAACAAGGTGAGAGAATGGCAGGAGAGTCATGTGGGAGGCAGGTGTTTGCAGGGGAAGCATAGGAGATAGGAATATGGAGTTGGACATAGAGGGAAGGAAGGGCTACTCTCCAACCTTGGTCCCACCTCGTTTTTAAGGACTTCTGTCTCCTTACCATAGAACAAAGGTTTGGAGGAGAATGCTTCCAAAACTCCCTCCAGTTCTAAAATCTTGAGTAATCTTTGACCAACGCAGTCTGAATGAAATCTTCATGGTTTGAAGAACTAGACCAGTAGCACCCTTGAGTAGAGCTGGAAAGTACACTATGAAGGAGTAAAAACCAGCAGGGTTATTATGTGCGTGAGCCCTGCCCCTGGGGGCTCCCACCCACCTGGGTCTGCATCATGGTTCACCTGATGTCTGGGATGTGCATTCAGGGAGAGAGCTGCTGTGCTGAGTGCTGGGGGGAGGGCAAGAAGGGATTGAAAAAACACATTGAATTGAAGAAACCAGATTACTTTGGATAATAGAAAAGGCATGAACTTCCTCCCTTCATCCCCGCAAAGCTTCCAAAACCTGCTCAGCAATGAAAGGGAACATCTAGAGCACAATCACCCTTTAGTGCTTCAAAGAACAGCTTTTCTTACTATACTCTTCTTTTTCCCCTTCCTCTCTTTCCTTGTTCTATAAGCTCATTTTCCTGACCCCTTGTCAGTTTCTCTCTTAAAATAAGTTCTCTCAGACCAGTATTTCAATGAGGAATGAATCTGATGATTGATACTGAAGCTGGTAGTCAGTCTCCTACCTTTTGACTTGTTCTGCCCATGCCTGGTACTTACTTGGTCTCTGTTAGTCTAATGTGCAATATCAGATGAGGTGCCACAATATCATTCATATCTGGCTAGGAGAAGAATAATTCCATGTGATAGTGGAACCAACACTGTGGCCTGTCCCATGGAAGAGACCCCTATCTCAGATTTCTTGTGCATTTTTCAAAACCAGGGAGCCCATCTCTTGGGAGTGAGTGGTAGCGCTGTTTGAAAAACGCTATAAATCCTGTATGTAAACCCTTACGCACAGTCAGCCTCTCTGTGCTCAGATACTTAAAATTCAGCCCACTGTTGAATGTAAGATTACCATTGAGTTCACCCCAGGGAAATTAGTCTTAAGAGCCGAAACAGTTCCCTTTGTGATTCCAAATCTCGGTGCCGAGATGCCAGGCCCTTTCACAGTGGGATTCTTTGGTATCCCAAGACAGCAGCCCCCTCGGCCTCTCCCCCTTCGGTGGCCCACAGCAATCCTCTGGGAACAAGGCCGAAGCGACTCTGGTCTCGTGATCTCCCTCGAGGGCTGAAGTGAGGGCCCATGCGATGGGGCGGCTCAAGTGGAGCTTTAGGTTTCGAGACCGGCTTAGTTTTCAGTGGAGGGTTCTGGTTCGGGGTAAGGTTAGGGTTAGGGTAAGGTCCATGGAGGCTCTAGGGGCCGAACCCACAGCAGGGCAGTGGTCTCCCCGAAGGGCTGAGTTGACGGCACAATGGAGGGTGCAGGTCAGGATCAGCCTATGGCTGCCAAGGACACATAATTCGATGGGCCCCTGGTAAGGAGGCCTCAGGAATCCACTCGGCAGCTACAGCCCGGCCTGTGCAATGACATGCTGAGCTTCCAGGTTCCATGGCGAGTGAGCCTACACCGCTTCTGGACCCCAGGCGCGTGGTGTTGTCAGGCTTTGAGATTGGGTCCCCATGGGGAGGGAGCCTTAGCTAGGGTTAGGGTTCGGTCCAGGGACGTCGCCAGGGCTGAAGCGATTCCGGTCTCTTGATCTCCCTCGGGGGCTCAAGTGAAGGCTTATGCGACGGGGCGGATGGAGGGTTTGGGTTCGAGGCCAGCTTAGGTTTCCGTAGAGGGTTCCAGCACGGGGTAAGGTTAGGGTTACGGTTAGGTCCCAGGAGGCTCCAGGTGCCGAACCCACAGCAGGGCAGTGGTCTCCCCGAAGGGCTGAGTAGAAGGTACATGGGAGGGGGCCAGTCAGGATCAGTCTTTGGCTGCCAAGGACAACAACTCCATGGGTCCCTGGTCGGGGAGACCTCAGGAAACCTCCGGGCGGATGCAGCCAGGCCGGGAAAACGACATGCTGAGCTTCCAGGTTCCATGCCTAGTGAGCCTGCACCACTTCTGGACCCCAGGGGCGTGGTGTCAGACTTTGGTATTGGGTCCCCATGGTGAGAGAGCCTTAGCTAGGGTTAGGGTTCAGTCCAGGAACTTCGCCAGGGCTGAAGCGACTCCAGTCTCGTGAACCTCGAGGGCTGAAGTGAGGGCTCATGTGACGGGGCGGCTCAAGTGGAGGGTTAGGGTCGAGGCCGGCCTAGGTTTCAGTGGAGGGTTCTGGTTCGGGGTAGGGTTAGGCCCCAGGAGGCTCCAGGGGCCAAATCACAAAAGGGCAGTGGTCTCCCCGAAGGGTTGAGTTGAGGGAACAAGGGAGTGTGCCGGTCAGGATCAATCTTTGGCTGCAAATGCCACAAGAGTCGATGGGTCCCTGGTAAGGGAGGCCACAGGAATCCCTTCCGGCAGCTCAAGCCAGGCCTGGCAAACGACCTGCTGAGCTTCCAGGTTCCATGGCGAGTAAGCCTGCACCGCTTTTGGACCCCAGGCGCGTGGTCTTGTCAGACTTTGGGATTGGGTCCCCATGGGGAGAGAGCCTTAGCTAGGGTTAGGGTTCGGTCCAGGGACGTTGCCAGGGCCGAAGCCACTCCGGTCTCGTGATCGCCCTTGAGGGCTGAAGTGAGGGCTCATGAGAACAGGCGTCTCAAGTGTATGTTGAGGGATTGAGGCCGGCTTAGGTTTCGGTGGAGGGTCCCGGTTCGACGTTGTTTTAGGGTTAGGGTTAGGTCCCAGGAGGCTCCAGGCGCCGAACCCACTGGAGGGCTATGGTCTCCCCGAAGGGCTGAGTTGAGGGCACAAGGGAGGCTGACGGTCAGGATCTTCTGTTGCTGCCAAGGCCTCACACATCGATGGAACCCTGGTCGGGGAGGCCTCAGGAATCCTCTCCGGCAGCCGCAGCCGCACCTGGCAAACGACATGGTCAGTTTCCAGGTTCCATGCCGAGTGAGACTGCACAGCTTGTGAAGCCCAAGTGCGTGGTGTTGTCAGATTTTGGGATTGGGTGCCCATGGGGACAGTGCCTTAGCTAGGGTTAGGGTTCGGTCCAGGGACGTCGCCAGGGCCGAAGCGACTCCGGTCTTGTGATCTCCCTCGAGGGCTGAAGTGAGGGTCCATGCAGCAAGGCGGCTCAAGTGCAGGGTTAGGGTTCGAGGCAGGGTTAGGTTGTGGTGGAGGGTCCCGGTTCGGGGTACGGTTAGGGTTAGGGTTAGGTCCCAGGAGGCTCCAGGTGCCGAACCCACAGCAGAGCTGTGGTCTCCCCAAAGGGTTGAGTTGAGGGCACAAGGGATGGTGCCGGTCAGGATCCGTCTTTGGCTGCCAAGGCCACACAGGTCGATCAGCCCCTATTGGAAGAGGCCTCCAGAATCCTCTCGGGCAGCTGCAGCCGGGCCTGGGAAACGACATGGTGAGCTTCCAGGTTCCATGCTGAGTCAGCCTGCACAGCTTCTGGACCCCAGGCGCCTGGTGTTCTCAGACGTTCGAATTGGGTCCCCATGGGGAGGGAGCCTTAGCTAGGGTTAGGGTTCGGTCCAGGGACGTCGCCAGGGCCGAAGCGACTCCGGTCTCGTGATCTCCCTCGAGGGCTGAAGTGAGGGCCCATGCAGCAAGGCGGCTCAAGTGAAGGGTTAGGGATCGAGGCAGGCTTAGCTGGAGGTGGAGGGTCCCAGTTTGGGGTAGGGTTAGGTTTAGCGTTAGGTCCCAGGAGGTTCCAGGAACGAACCCACAGCAGGTCAGTTGTCTCCCCGAAGGGCTGATTTGAGGGCACAAGGGACGGTGCCGGTCAGGATCCGTCTTTGTCTGCCAAGGCCACACATGTGATTGGGACCCTGGTCCAGGAAGCCTACGGAATCCTCTCAGGCAGCTGCAAACGGGCCTGGGAAATGACATGGTGACCTTCCAGCTTCCATGCCGAGTCAGCCTGCACTGCTTCTGGACCCCAGGCGCCTGGTGTTCTCAGACGTTGGAAATGGGATCCATGGGGAGGAAGCCTTAGCTAGGGTTAGGGTTTGGTCCAGGGACGCTGCCAAGGCCGAAGCAACTCAGGTCTCGTGATCTCCCTCGAGGGCTGAAGTGAGGGCCCGTGCCAGAAGGCGGCTCAAGAGCAGGGTTAGGGTTCAAGGGAGGCTTAGGTTGCGCTAGAGGGTCCCGGTTTGGGGTAGGGTTAGCTTTAGGGTTAGGTCGCAGGAGGCTCCAGGCACCGAACCCACAGCAGGGCAGTGGTCTCCCCGAAGGGCTGAGTTGAGGGCACACGGGATGGTGCCGGTCAGGTTCCGCCTTTGGCTGCCAAGGCAACACATGTTGATCGGCCCATGTTTGAGGAGGCCTCCGGAATCCTTTCGGGCACCTGCAGCCAGAACTAGGAAACGACATGGTGAGCTTCCAGGTTCCATGCCGAGTCAGCCTGTACCGCTTCTGGACCCCAGGCGCCTGGTGTTCTCAGATGTTGGAATTGGGTCCCCATGGGAAGAGAGCCTTAGCAAGGGTTAGGGTTCGGTCCAGGGACGTCGCCAGGGCCGAAGCTCTCCGGTCTCGTGATCTCCCTCGAGGGCTGAAGTGAGGGCCCATGCAGCAAGGCGGCTCATGTAAGGTTAGGGTTCGAGGCAGGCTTAGGTGGAGGTGGAGGGTCCCGCTACGGGGTAGGGTTAGGTTTAGCGTTAGGTCCCAGGAGGCTCCAGGCATGAACCCACAGCAGGTCAGTGGTCTCCCCGAAGGGCTGAGTTGAGGGCACAAGGGACAGTGCCCGTCAGGATCCGTCTTTGTCTGCCAAGGCCACACACGCGATTGGGACCCTGGTCCAGGAGGCCTACGGAATCCTCTCAGGCAGCTGCAGCCCGGCCTGGGAAATGACATGGTGAGCTTCCAGGTTCCATGCCGAGTGAGCCTGCACCACTTGTGAAGTCCAGGTGCGTGGTGCTGTCAGATTTTGGGATTGGGTACCCATGGACACAGGGACTTATTAGGGTTAGGGTTCAGTCCAGGGACGTCGCCAGGGCAGAAGCGACTCCGTTCACGTTATCGCCCTTGAGGGTTGAAGAGAGGGCTCATGAGATGGGGCGGCTCAATTGTAGGGTTAGGGTTCGAGACATGAGGACACGGTGGAGGGTACGGTTCAGGGTAGGGTTGGGGTTAGGGTTAGGTACCAGGAAGCTACAGGCTATGAACCCACATAAGGGCAGGGGTCTCCCCGAAGGTTTGAGTTGAGGGCACTAGGGACGGTGCCGATCAGGATCAGTCTTTGGCTGCCAAGGCCACACACGTCGATGAGCCCCTGGTCGCTGAGGCCTCAGGAACCCTCTCGGGCAGCTGCAGCCGGTCCTGGGAAACGACACGGTGAGCTCCAGGTTCCATGCCGAGTGAGCCTGCACTGCTTCTGGACCCCAGGAGCATGGTCTTGTCTGATTTTGTATAGGGTTCATATGGGGAGAGTGCCTTAGCTAGGGTTAGGGTTCAGTCCAGGCAAGTGTCCAGGGACGAAGCGACTCCGGTCTCGTGATCTCCATCGAGGGCTGAAGTGAGGGCTCATGCGAACAGGCGACTCAAGTGTTCGTTTTGATATCGAAGCCGGCTTAGGTTTCGGTGGAGGGTCCCGGTTCGACTTTGGGTTAGGGTTAGGGTTAGGTCCCAGGAAGCTCCAGACACCGAACCCACAGCAGGGCTGTGGTCTCCCAGAAGTGCTGAGTTGAGACCACAAGGAAGGCTGCCAGTCAGGATCAGTCTTTTGCTTCCAAGGCACACACGTCGATGGAACCCTGGTCGGGGAGGCCTCAGGAATCCCCTCGGGCAGCTGCAGCCACGCCTGGGAAATGACATGGTCAGCTTAGGTTCCATGGCGAGTGAGCATGCACCGCTTGTGAAGCCCAGGTGCGTGGTGTTGTCAGATTTTGGGATTGGGTACCCATGGGGACAGTGCCTTAGCTAGGGTTAGGGTTCGGTCCAGGGACGTTGCCAGGGCCGAAGCGACTCAGTTCTCGTGATTGCCCTCAAGGGCTGAAGTGAGGGCTAATGTGACGGGGCGGCTCAAGTGTAGGGTTAATGTTCAAGACCGGGTGAGGGCCTGGTGGAGGGTACGGTTTGGGGTCGGGTTAGGGTTAGGGTTAGGTCCCAGGAAGCTACAGGCTACGAACCCACAGCAGAGCTGTGGTCTCCCCAAAGGGCTGAGTTGAGGGCACAAGGGAAGGTGCCGATCAGGATAAGTCTTTGGCTGCCAAGGACACCCACGTCAATGGGCCCCTGGTCGGGGAGGCCTCAGGAATCCTCTCGGGCAGCTTCAGGCGGGCCAGGGAAATGACATGGTGAGCTCCAGGTTCCATGCCGAGTGACCCTGCACTTCTTCTGGACCCCAGGCGCATGGTCTTGTCCGATTTTGGCATAGGGTTCACATGGAGAGAGTGCCTTAGCTAGGGTGAGGGTTCAGTCCAGGCACGTTTCCAGGGACGAAGCGACTCCGGTCTCCTGATGTCCCTCGAGGGCTGAAGTGAGGGCTCATGCGAACAGGCGTCTCAAGTGTTTGTTTAGGGATCGTGGTCGGTGTAAGTTTCGGTGGAGATCACGGTTTGACGTTGGGTTAGGTTTAGGGTTAAGTCCCAGGATCCTCCATGCTCTGAACCCACAGCAGGGCTGTGGTGTCCCTGAAGGACTGAGTTGAGAGCACAAGGAAGGCTGACGGTCAGGGTCAGTCTTGTGCCCCAAGGCCACACACGTCGGAACCCTGGTCAGACAGGCCTCAGCAATCCTTTCCGCAGCTGCAGGCGCGCGTGGGAAGCGACATGGTCACCTTCCACGTTCCATCCCGAGTGAGCCTGCACCGTTTGTGAAGCCCAGGTGCGTGGTGTTGTCAGATTTTGGTTGGGTACCCATGGGGACAGTGCCTTAGCTAAGGTTAGGGTTCGGTCTAGGGACGTCGCCAGGGCCGAAGCAACTCCGTTCCGTGATCTCCCTCGAGGGCTGAAGTGAGGGCTCATGCGACAGGGCGGCTCAAGTGTAGGGATAAGTTTCGAGACCAGTTGAGGGCCCGGTGGAGGGTACGGTTCGTGGTAGGGTTAGGGTTCGGATTAGGTCCCAGGAAGCTACAGGCTACGAACCCACAGCAGGGCAGTGGTCTCCCCAAAGGGTTGAGTTGAGGGGACAAGGGAGGGTGCCGATCAGGATCAGTGTTTGGATGCCAAGGCCACACACGTCCATGGGCCCCTGGTCGGGGAGGCCTCAGGAATCCTCTCGGGCAGCTGCAGCCGGACCTGGGAAATGAAATGGTGAACTCCAGGTTCCATGTCGAGTGACCCTGCACTGCTTTTCGAGCCCAGGCGTGTGGTCTTGTCCGATTTTGGTATAAGGTTCACATGGGGAGAGTGCCTCAGCTACGGGTAGGGTTTCAGTCCAGGGACGTTTCCAGGGACGAAGTGACTCCGGTCTCATGATGTCCCTCGAGGGCTGAAGTGAGGGCTCAATCGAACAGGCGTCTCAAGTGTTCATTTAGGGATCGAGGCCGGCGTAGGTTTCAGTGGAGTGTCCCGTTTCGACGTTGGGTTAGGGTTAGGGTTAAGTCCCAGGATGCTCCAGGCGCCGAACCCACAGCAGGGCTGTGGTCTCCCTGAAGGGCCGAGTTGAGGACACAAGGGAGGCTGCCGCTCAGGATCAGTCTTTTGCTGCCAAGGCCACACACGTTGATGGACCGATGTTGGGGAGGCCTCAGGAATCCTCTCGGGCAGCCGCAGCCGCGCTTGGGAAACGACATGGTCAGCTTCCAGGTTACATGCCAAGTGAGCATGCACCTTTGTGAAGCCCTGGTGCGTGGTGTTGTCCGATTTTGGGATTGGGTACCCATGGGGACAGTGCCTTAGCTAGGGTTAGGGTTCGGTCCAGGGACGTCGCCAGGGCTGAGGCGACTCCGTTCTCGTGAACCCCCCAAGGGCTGACGTGAGGGTTCATGTGACGGGGCGGCTCAAGTGTAGGGTTAGTGTTCGAGACCGGGTGAGTGCCCGGAGCGGGGTACTGTTCGGGATAGGGTTAGGGTTAGGGTTAGGTCCCAGGAAGTTACAGGCTGCGAACCCACAGCAGGGCAGTGGTCTCCCGAAGTGTTGAATTGAGGGCACAAGGGAGGGTGCCGATCAGCATCAGTCTTTGGCTGCCATGGCCACACACGTCGATGAGCCCCTGGTTGGGTAGGCCTCGGGAATCCTCGCGGGCAGCTGCAGCCGGGCCGGGGAAATGACATGGTGAGCTCCAGGTTCCATGCCGAGTGAGCCTGCTCTGCTCTGGACCCCAGGTGTGTGGTCTTGTTCGATTTTGGTATAGGGTTCCGGGGGCGGTGGTGCCTTAGCTTGGGTTACGATTCAATCCAGGGACGTTTCAAGGGACGAAGCGACTCCGGTCTCGTGATCTCCCTCGAGGGCTGAAGTTAGGGCTCATGCGAACAGGCGTCTAAAGTGTACGTTGAGGGATCGAGGCCACCGTAGGTTTCGGTGGAAGGTCCCCGTTTGACGTAGGGGTAGGTTTAGTGTTAGCTCCCAGGAGGCTCCAGGCGCCGAATCCACAGAAAGGCTGTGTTCTCCCCGAAGGGCTGAGATGAGGGCACAAGGGAGGCTGCCGGTCAGGATCAGTCTTTTGCTGCCAAGGCCACAGAGGTCGATGGAACCCTGGTCGGGGAGGCCTCAGGAATCCTCTCGGGCAGCTACAGCTGCGCCTAGGAAACGACATGGTCAGCTTCCAGGTTCCATGCTCAGTGAGCCTGCACCGCTTGTGAAGCCCAGGTGCGTGGTGTTGTCAGATTTTGGCATTGGGTACCCATGGGGACAGTGCCTTAGCTAGGGTTAGGGTTCGGTACAGGGACGTTTCCAGGGACGAAGAGACTCCGGTCTCCTGATCTCCCTCGAGGGCTGAAGGGAGGGCTCATGCGACCAGGCATCTCAAGTGTAAGTTGACGGAACGAAGCCGGCTTAGGTTTCGGGGGAGGGTCCCGTTTCGACGTTGGGTTAGGGTTAGGGTTAGGTCCCAGGAGGCTCCAGACGCCGAACACACAGGAGGGCTATGGTCTCCCTGAAGGGCTGCGTTGAGGGCACAAGGGAGGCTGCCTATCAGGATCAGTCTTTGGCTGCAAAGGCCACATAGGTCTATGAGCCCCCGGTCGGGGAGGCCTCAGGAATCCTCTCGGGCAGCTGCAGCCGGGCCTGGGAAATGACATGGTGAGCTCCAGTTTCCGTGCCGAGTGAGCCTGCACTGCTTCTGGACCCCCTGCGCGTGGTCTTGTCCGATTTTGGTATGGGGTTCACATGGGGAGAGTGCCTTAGCTAGGGTGAGGGTTCAGTCCAGGGACGTTTCCAGGGACAAAGAGACTCCGGTCTCTTGGTCTTCCGCGAGGACTGAAGTGAGGGCTCATGCAACCAGGCATCTCATTTGTACTTTGAGGGATCGAGGCTGGCTTAGGTTTTGGTGGAGGGTCCTGGTTTGACGTTTGGTTAGGGTTAGGGTTAGGTCCCAGGAGGCTCTAGGCGCCGAACCCACAGCAGGGCAGTGCTCTCCCTGAAGGGCTGAGTTGAGGGCACAAGGGAGGCTGCAGGTCAGGATCCGTCTTTGGCTGCCAAGGCCACACACGTGATTGGGCCACTGGTCGAGGAGGGCTCCGGAAACCTCTCGGGCAGCTGCAGCTGGGTCTGGGAAACGACATGGTGAGCTTCCAGGTTCCATGCCAATCAGTCGGCACCGCTTCTGGATCCCAGGCGTGTGGTGTTGTCAGACGTTGGAATTGGGTCCCCATGGGGAGAGAGCCTTAGCTAGGGTTATGGTTCCGTCCAGGGACTTCGCCAGCGGTGAAGCACCTCCGGGTCGTAATCTCCCTCGAGGGCTGAAGTGAGGGCCCATGCAACAAGGCGGCTCAAGTGTAGGGTTAGTGTTCGAGGCAGGCTTAGGTTTCGATGGAGGGTCCCGGGTCGGGGTTGTGTTAGGGTTAGGGTTAGGCCCCAGGCGGCTCCAGGCGTCGAACCCACAGCAGGTCAGTGGTTTCCCCGAAGGGCTGAGTTGAGGGCACAAGGGAGGCTGCCAGTCAGGATCCGTCTTTTGCTGCCAAGGGCAGACACGTCGATCGGCCGCTGTTCGAGGATGCCTCCGGAATCCCTTTGGGCAGCTGCAGCCAGCTTGGGAAATGACATGGTGAGATTCCAGGTTGCATGCCGAGTCACCCTGCACCGCTTCTGGACCCCAGGCGCCTGGTGTTCTCAGACGTTCGAAATGGGATCCATGGGGAGGGAGCCTTAACTAGTGTTAGGGTTTGGTCCAGGGACGTCACCAGGGCCGAAGCGACTCAGGTCTAGAGATCTCCCTCGAGGGCTGAAGTGAGGGCCCATGCCAGAAGGCGGCTCAAGAGCAGGGTTAGGGTTCGAGGCAGGCTTAGGTTGTGGTGGAGGGTCCTGGTTCGGGGTACGGTTATGGTTAGGGTTAGGTCGCAGGAGGCTCCAGGCGCCGAACCCACAGCAGGGCAGTGGTCTCCCCGAAGGACTGAGTTGAGGGCACAAGGGAGGCTGCCTGTCAGGATCTGTCTTTGGCTGCCAAGGCCACACACGTGATTGGGCCCCTGGTCGCGGAGGCCTCCGGAATCCTCTCTGGCAGCTGCAGTCAGGCCAGGGAAACGACATAGTGAGTTTCCCGGTTCCAGGCCGAGTCAGCCTGCACTGCTTCTGGACCCCAAGAGTGTGGTCTTGTCCGATTTTGGTATGGGGTTCACATGGGGAGAGAGCCTTAGCTAGGGTTAGGCTTCAGTCCACGGAGGATTCCAGGGATGAAGTGACTCCGGTCTCGTGGTCACCCTCGAGGTTTGAAGTGAGGGCTCATGCGACCAGGGTCTCATTTGTACGTTGAGGGATCGAGGGCGGCTTAGGTTTAAGTGGAGGGTCCCGGTTCGACGTTGGGTTAGGGTTAGGGTTAGGTCCCAGGAGGCTCCAGGCTCCGAACCCACAGCAGGGCTGTGGTCTCCCCAAAGGGCTGAGTTGAGTGCACAAGGGAGGCTGCTGGTCAGGATCAGTCTTTTGCTGCCAAGGCCACACTCGTCGATGGAACCCTGGTCTGGGAAGACTCAGAAATCCTCTCGGGCAGCTGCAGCCAGGACTGGGAAAAGAGAGGTGAGCTCGAGGTTCCATGCGGAGTGAGTCTGTATCGCTTGTGAAGCCCAGGTGCGTGGTGTTGTCACATTTTTTCATTGGGTACTCATGGTGACAATGCCTTAGCTAGGGTTAGGGTTCGGGCCAGGGATATTGCCAGGGCCAAAGCGACTCCGTTCTCGTAATCACCCTCGAGGGCTGAAGTGAGGGCTCATGCGATGGGGCGGCAGAAGTGTAGGGTTAGGGTAGGAGACCTTGTGAGGGCCCGTTACAGGGTCCGGTTCGGGGTAGGGTTAGGGTTACTGTTAGGTCCCAGGAAGCTACAGACTACGAACCCACAGCAGAGCTGTAGTCTCCCCGAAGGGCTCAGTTGAGGGCACAAGGGAAGGTGCCGATCAAGATAAGTCTTTGGCTGCCAAGGACACCCACGTCGATGGGCCCCTGGTCGGGGAGGCCTCAGGAATCCTCTCGGGCAGCTGCAGTTGGGCCAGGGAAACGACATGGTGAGCTCCAGGTTCCAGGCCGAGTGAGCCTGCACCTCTTCTGGACCCCAGGCGCATGGTCTTGTCCGATTTTCGTATACGGTTCACATGGGGAGAGTGCCTTAGCTAGGGTTAGGGTTCAGTCCAGGCAAGTGTCCAGGGACGAAGCGACTCCGGTCTCGTGATCTCCATCGAGGGCTGAAGTGAGGGCTCATGCGAACAGGCGACTCAAGTGTTCGTTTTGATATCGAAGCCGGCTTAGGTTTCGGTGGAGGGTCCCGGTCCGACATTGGGTTAGGGCTAGGGTTAGGTCCCAGGAGGCTCCAGACGCCGAACCCACAGCAGGGCTGTGGTCTCCCAGAAGGGCTGAGTTGAGGGCACAAAGTAGGCTGCCGCTCAGGATCAGTCTTTGGCTGCCAAGGCCACACGTCGATGGAACCCTGGTTGGGGAGGACTCAGGAATCCCCTCAGGCAGCTGCAGCCGCGCCTGGGAAACCACGTGGTCAGCTTCCAGGTTCCATGCCGAGTGAGACTGCACCGCTTGTGAAGCCCAGGTGCGTGGTGTTGTCAGATTTTGGGATTGGGTACCCATGGGGACAGTGCCTTAGCTAGGGTTAGGGTTCGGTCCAGGGACGTCGCCAGGGCCGAAGCGACTCCGTTCTCGTGATCTCCCTCGAGGACTGAAGTGAGGGCTAATGTGACGGGGCGGCTCAAGTGTAGGGTTAAGGTTCGAGACCGGGTGAGGGCCCGGTGGAGGGTACGTTTCAGGGTTAGGTTAGGGTTAGGCATAGGTCCCAGGAAGCTACACGCTACGAACACACAGCAGAGCTGTGGTCTCCCCGAAGGGCTGAGTTGAGGGCACAAGGGAGGCTGCCGCTCAGGATCAGTCTTTGGCTGCCAAGGCCACACACATTGATGGAACTCAGGTCGGGGAGGCCTCAGGAATCCTCTCGGGCAGGTGTAGCTGCGCCTGGGAAACGACATGGTCAGCTTGCAGGTTCCATGCCGAGTTGGCTGCACCGCTTGTGAAGCCCAGGTGCGTGGTGTTGTCAGATTTTGGGATTGGGTACCCATGGGGACAGTGCCTTAGCTAGGGTTAGGGTTCGGTCCAGGGACGTCGCAGAGGCCAAAGCGACTCCGTTCTCGTGATCTCCCTCGAGGGCTCAAGTGAGGGCTAATGTGACGGGGCGGCTCAAGTGTAGGGTTAGGGTTCGAGACCGGGTGAGGGCCCGGTGGAGGGTACGTTTCGGGGTTAGGTTAGGGTTAGGCATAGGTCCCAGGAAGCTACACGCTACGAACACACAGCAGAGCTGTGGTCTCCCCGAAAGGCTGAGTCGAGGGCACAAGGGAGGCTGCCGCTCACGATCAGTCTTTGGCTGCCAAGGCCACACACGTTGATGGAACTCAGGTCGGGGAGGCCTCAGGAATCCTCTCGGGCAGCTGTAGCCGCGCCTGGGAAACGACATGGTCAGCTTGCAGGTTCCATGCCGAGTTGGCTGCACCGCTTGTGAAGCCCAGGTGCGTGGTGTTGTCAGATTTTGGGATTGGGTACCCATGGGGACAGTGCCTTAGCTAGGGTTAGGGTTCGGTCCAGGGACGTCGCAGAGGCCGAAGCGACTCCGTTCTCGTGATCTCCCTCGAGGGCTCAAGTGAGGGCTAATGTGACGGGGCGGCTCAAGTGTAGGGTTAGGGTTCGAGACCGGGTGAGGGCCCGGTGGAGGGTACGGTTCGGGGTCGGGTTAGGGTTAGGGTTAGGTCCCAGGAAGCTACAGGCTACGAACCCACAGCAGAGCTGTGGTCTCCCCGAAGGGCTGAGTTGAGGGCACAAGGGAAGGTGCCGATCAGGATAAGTCTTTGGCTGCCAAGGACACCCACGTCGATGGGCCCCTGGTCGGGGAGGCCTCAGGAATCCTCTCGGGCAGCTGCAGGCGGGCCAGGGAAACGACATGGTGAGCTCCAGGTTCCAGGCCGAGTGAGCCTGCACCGCTTCTGGACCCCAGGCGCATGGTCTTGTCCGATTTTCGTATAGGGCTCACATGGGGAGAGTGCCTTAGCTAGGGTTAGGGTTCAGTCCAGGCAAGTGTCCAGGGATGAAGCGACTCCGGTCTCGTGATCTCCATCGAGGGCTGAAGTGAGGGCTCATGCGAACAGGCGACTCAAGTGTTCGTTTTGATATCGAAGCCGGCTTAGGTTTCGGTGGAGGGTCCCGGTCCGACATTGGGTTAGGGTTAGGGTGAGGTCCCAGGAGGCTCCAGACGCCGAACCCACAGCAGGGCTGTGGTCTCCCAGAAGGGCTGAGTTGAGGGCACAAAGTAGGCTGCCGCTCAGGATCAGTCTTTGGCTGCCAAGGCACACACGTCGATGGAACCCTGGTCGGGGAGGACTCAGGAATCCCCTCGGGCAGCTGCAGCCGCGCCTGGGAAACCACGTGGTCAGCTTCCAGGTTCCATGCCGAGTGAGACTGCACCGCTTGTGAAGCCCAGGTGCGTGGTGTTGTCAGATTTTGGGATTGGGTACCCATGGGGACAGTGCCTTAGCTAGGGTTAGGGTTCGGTCCAGGGACGTCGCCAGGGCCGAAGCGACTCCGTTCTCGTGATCTCCCTCGAGGGCTCAAGTGAGGGCTAATGTGACGGGGCGGCTCAAGTGTAGGGTTAGGGTTCGAGACCGGGTGAGGGCCCGGTGGAGGGTACGTTTCGGGGTTAGGTTAGGGTTAGGCATAGGTCCCAGGAAGCTACACGCTACGAACACACAGCAGAGCTGTGGTCTCCCCGAAAGGCTGAGTCGAGGGCACAAGGGAGGCTGCCGCTCACGATCAGTCTTTGGCTGCCAAGGCCACACACGTCGATGGAACCGAGGTCGGGGAGGCCTCAGGAATCCTCTCGGGCAGCTGTAGCCGCGCCTGGGAAACGACATGGTCAGCTTGCAGGTTCCATGCCGAGTTGGCTGCACCGCTTGTGAAGCCCAGGTGCGTGGTGTTGTCAGATTTTGGGATTGGGTACCCATGGGGACAGTGCCTTAGCTAGGGTTAGGGTTCGGTCCAGGGACGTCGCAGAGGCCGAAGCGACTCCGTTCTCGTGATCTCCCTCGAGGGCTCAAGTGAGGGCTAATGTGACGGGGCGGCTCAAGTGTAGGGTTAGGGTTCGAGACCGGGTGAGGGCCCGGTGGAGGGTACGGTTCGGGGTCGGGTTAGGGTTAGGGTTAGGTCCCAGGAAGCTACAGGCTACGAACCCACAGCAGAGCTGTGGTCTCCCCGAAGGGCTGAGTTGAGGGCACAAGGGAAGGTGCCGATCAGGATAAGTCTTTGGCTGCCAAGGACACCCACGTCGATGGGCCCCTGGTCGGGGAGGCCTCAGGAATCCTCTCGGGCAGCTGCAGGCGGGCCAGGGAAACGACATGGTGAGCTCCAGGTTCCAGGCCGAGTGAGCCTGCACCGCTTCTGGACCCCAGGCGCATGGTCTTGTCCGATTTTCGTATAGGGCTCACATGGGGAGAGTGCCTTAGCTAGGGTTAGGGTTCAGTCCAGGCAAGTGTCCAGGGATGAAGCGACTCCGGTCTCGTGATCTCCATCGAGGGCTGAAGTGAGGGCTCATGCGAACAGGCGACTCAAGTGTTCGTTTTGATATCGAAGCCGGCTTAGGTTTCGGTGGAGGGTCCCGGTCCGACATTGGGTTAGGGTTAGGGTGAGGTCCCAGGAGGCTCCAGACGCCGAACCCACAGCAGGGCTGTGGTCTCCCAGAAGGGCTGAGTTGAGGGCACAAAGTAGGCTGCCGCTCAGGATCAGTCTTTGGCTGCCAAGGCACACACGTCGATGGAACCCTGGTCGGGGAGGACTCAGGAATCCCCTCGGGCAGCTGCAGCCGCGCCTGGGAAACCACGTGGTCAGCTTCCAGGTTCCATGCCGAGTGAGACTGCACCGCTTGTGAAGCCCAGGTGCGTGGTGTTGTCAGATTTTGGGATTGGGTACCCATGGGGACAGTGCCTTAGCTAGGGTTAGGGTTCGGTCCAGGGACGTCGCCAGGGCCGAAGCGACTCCGTTCTCGTGATCTCCCTCGAGGGCTCAAGTGAGGGCTAATGTGACGGGGCGGCTCAAGTGTAGGGTTAGGGTTCGAGACCGGGTGAGGGCCCGGTGGAGGGTACGTTTCGGGGTTAGGTTAGGGTTAGGCATAGGTCCCAGGAAGCTACACGCTACGAACACACAGCAGAGCTGTGGTCTCCCCGAAAGGCTGAGTCGAGGGCACAAGGGAGGCTGCCGCTCACGATCAGTCTTTGGCTGCCAAGGCCACACACGTCGATGGAACCGAGGTCGGGGAGGCCTCAGGAATCCTCTCGGGCAGCTGTAGCCGCGCCTGGGAAACGACATGGTCAGCTTGCAGGTTCCATGCCGAGTTGGCTGCACCGCTTGTGAAGCCCAGGTGCGTGGTGTTGTCAGATTTTGGGATTGGGTACCCATGGGGACAGTGCCTTAGCTAGGGTTAGGGTTCGGTCCAGGGACGTCGCAGAGGCCGAAGCGACTCCGTTCTCGTGATCTCCCTCGAGGGCTCAAGTGAGGGCTAATGTGACGGGGCGGCTCAAGTGTAGGGTTAGGGTTCGAGACCGGGTGAGGGCCCGGTGGAGGGTACGGTTCGGGGTCGGGTTAGGGTTAGGGTTAGGTCCCAGGAAGCTACAGGCTACGAACCCACAGCAGAGCTGTGGTCTCCCCGAAGGGCTGAGTTGAGGGCACAAGGGAAGGTGCCGATCAGGATAAGTCTTTGGCTGCCAAGGACACCCACGTCGATGGGCCCCTGGTCGGGGAGGCCTCAGGAATCCTCTCGGGCAGCTGCAGGCGGGCCAGGGAAACGACATGGTGAGCTCCAGGTTCCAGGCCGAGTGAGCCTGCACCGCTTCTGGACCCCAGGCGCATGGTCTTGTCCGATTTTCGTATAGGGCTCACATGGGGAGAGTGCCTTAGCTAGGGTTAGGGTTCAGTCCAGGCAAGTGTCCAGGGACGAAGCGACTCCGGTCTCGTGATCTCCATCGAGGGCTGAAGTGAGGGCTCATGCGAACAGGCGACTCAAGTGTTCGTTTTGATATCGAAGCCGGCTTAGGTTTCGGTGGAGGGTCCCGGTCCGACATTGGGTTAGGGTTAGGGTGAGGTCCCAGGAGGCTCCAGACGCCGAACCCACAGCAGGGCTGTGGTCTCCCAGAAGGGCTGAGTTGAGGGCACAAAGTAGGCTGCCGCTCAGGATCAGTCTTTGGCTGCCAAGGCACACACGTCGATGGAACCCTGGTCGGGGAGGACTCAGGAATCCCCTCGGGCAGCTGCAGCCGTGCCTGGGAAACCACGTGGTCAGCTTCCAGGTTCCATGCCGAGTGAGACTGCACCGCTTGTGAAGCCCAGGTGCGTGGTGTTGTCAGATTTTGGGATTGGGTACCCATGGGGACAGTGCCTTAGCTAGGGTTAGGGTTCGGTCCAGGGACGTCGCCAGGGCCGAAGCGACTCCGTTCTCGTGATCTCCCTCGAGGACTGAAGTGAGGGCTAATGTGACGGGGCGGCTCAAGTGTAGGGTTAAGGTTCGAGACCGGGTGAGGGCCCGGTGGAGGGTACGTTTCGGGGTTAGGTTAGGGTTAGGCATAGGTCCCAGGAAGCTACACGCTACGAACACACAGCAGAGCTGTGGTCTCCCCGAAGGGCTGAGTCGAGGGCACAAGGGAGGCTGCCGCTCACGATCAGTCTTTGGCTGCCAAGGCCACACACGTCGATGGAACCGAGGTCGGGGAGGCCTCAGGAATCCTCTCGGGCAGCTGTAGCCGCGCCTGGGAAATGACATGGTCAGCTTGCAGGTTCCATGCCGAGTTGGCTGCACCGCTTGTGAAGCCCAGGTGCGTGGTGTTGTCAGATTTTGGGATTGGGTACCCATGGGGACAGTGCCTTAGCTAGGGTTAGGGTTCGGTCCAGGGACGTCGCAGAGGCCGAAGCGACTCCGTTCTCGTGATCTCCCTCGAGGGCTCAAGTGAGGGCTAATGTGACGGGGCGGCTCAAGTGTAGGGTTAGGGTTCGAGACCGGGTGAGGGCCCGGTGGAGGCTATGGTTCGGGGTAGGGTTAAGGTTAGGGTTAGGTCCCAGGAAGCTACAGGCTACGAACCCACAGCAGAGCTGTGGTCTCCCCGAAGGGCTGAGTTGAGGGCACAAGGGAAGGTGCCGATCAGGATAAGTCTTTGGCTGCCAAGGACACCCACGTCGATGGGCCCCTGGTCGGGGAGGCCTCAGGAATCCTCTCGGGCAGCTGCAGGCGGGCCAGGGAAACGACATGGTGAGCTCCAGGTTCCAGGCCGAGTGAGCCTGCACCGCTTCTGGACCCCAGGCGCATGGTCTTGTCCGATTTTCGTATAGGGTTCACATGGGGAGAGTGCCTTAGCTAGGGGCAGGGTTCAGTCCAGGCTAGTGTCCAGGGACGAAGCGACTCCGGTCTCGTGATCTCCATCGAGGGCTGAAGTGAGGGCTCATGCGAACAGGCGACTCAAGTGTTCGTTTTGATATCGAAGCCGGCTTAGGTTTCGGTGGAGGGTCCCGGTCCGACATTGGGTTAGGGTTAGGGTGAGGTCCCAGGGGCTCCAGACGCCGAACCCACAGCAGGGCTGTGGTCTCCCAGAAGGGCTGAGTTGAGGGCACAAAGTAGGCTGCCGCTCAGGATCAGTCTTTGGCTGCCAAGGCACACACGTCGATGGAACCCTGGTCCGGGAGATCTCAGGAATCCCCTCGGGCAGCTACAGCCGTGTCTGGGAAACCACGTGGTCAGCTTCCAGGTTCCATGCCGAGTGAGACTGCACCGCTTGTGAAGCCCAGGTGCGTGGTGTTGTCAGATTTTGGGAATGGGTACCCATGGGGACAGTGCCTTATCTAAGGTTAGGGTTCGGTCCAGGGACGTCGCCAGTGACGAATCAACTCCAGTCTCGTGATTTCCCTCGAGGGCTGAAGTGAGGGCTATGCGAAGCGGTGTCTCAAGTGTACGTTGAGGGAACGAGGCTGGCTTAGGTTTCGGTGGAGAGTCCCGAATTGACGTTGGGTTAGAAATAGTGTTAGGTCCCAAGAGGCACCAGGCTCTGAATCCACAAGAGGGCAGTGGTCTCCCCAAAGGGCTCAGCTGAGGGCACAAGTGAGGCTGCCACTCAGGATCAGTCTTTTGCTGCTAAGACCACACACGTCGATGGAACCCTGGTCGGGGAGGCCTCAGGAATCCTCTCGCGCAGCTGCAGCCCCATCTGGAAACGACATGGTCAGCTTCCAGGTTCCATGCCGAGTGAGCCTGCACCTCTTGTGAAGCCCAAGCATGTGGTTTTGTTAGATTTTGGGATTGGGTCCCCATGGGGAGAGTGCCTTAGCTAGGGTTAGGGTTCTGTCCAGGGACATCGCAAGGGCCGAAGCAAGTTCGGTCTCATGATCTCCCTCGTGGGCTGAAGTGAGGGCTCATGCGTGGGGCGGCTCAAGTGTGGGGTTAGGGTTCCAGACCGACTTAACTTTTGGTGGAGGGTACGGTTCGGTGTAGGGTTAGGGTTAGGCTTGCGTCCCAAGAGCTACAGGCTGCGAAACGACAGCAGGGTAGTGGTCTCCCCGAAGGGCTGAGTGAGGGCACAAAGGAGGTTGCCGATCACGATCAGTCTTGGGCTGCCAAGGCCACACATGTCGATGGGCCCATGGACGGGGAGGCCTCAGGAATCCCCTCGGACAGCTGCAGCCGGGCTTGGGAAACGACATGGTGAGCTCCAGGTTCCTTGCTGAGTGAGTCTGCGTGGTTTCTGGAACCTAGGAGCGTGGTGTTGTCCGATTTTGGTATAGGATCCCCATGGGGAGAGTGTCTTAGCTAGGGTTGCGATTCGGTACAGGGACGTCGCCAGGGCGGAAGCGACTCCGGTCCTGTGATCTCCCTCGAGGGCTGAAGTGAAGGCTCATGAGAAGGGGCGTCTCAAGCGTACGTTCAGCGATCGAAGCCGGCTTATGTTTCAATGGAGATTCCCGGTTCGACCTTGGGTTAGGGTTAGGGTTAGGTCCCAGGAGGCTCCAGGTGCTGAACCCACAGCCGCGCAGTGGTCTACCCGAAGGGCTGAGTTGAGTGCACAAGAGAACGTGCCGATCAGGATCAGTCTTGGGCTGCCAAAGCCACACACGTCGATGGGCCCCTGTTTGGGGAGGCCTTCGGAATCCTTTTGGGCAGCTGCAGCTGGGCCTGGGAAACGACATGGTGAGCTCCAGGTTCCATGCCGAGTGAGCCGGCACTAATTGTGGACACCAGGCGTGTGGTGCTGTCCCATTTTGGTATAGGGTCCTCATGGGGAGAGTGCCTTAGCTAGGGTTAGTGTTCAGTCCAGGGAAGTCGCCAGTGCCAAAGCGACTCTGGTCTCATGATCTCCCTCAAGGGTTCAAGTGAGGGCTCATGTGAAGGGGCATCTCAAGTGAACGTTGAGGGATAGAGGCCGGCTTAGGTTTCAGTGGAGAGTCCCGGAACAACGTTGCTTTAGGGTTAGGGTTAGGTTCCACGAGTCTCCAGACGCTGAACCCACAGCAGGGCAGTGGTCTCCCCGAAAGGCTGAGTTGAGGCCACGAGGGAGACTGCCGATCAGGATCAGTCTTTTCCTGCCAAGGCCACACACGTCGATGGGCCCCTGGTCAGGAAGGCCTCAGGTATCCTCTCGGGCAGCTGCAGCCACGCTTGGAAAACGACATGGTCAGATTCCAGGTTCCATGCCGAGTTGGCTGCACCGCTTGTGAAGCCCAGGTGCCTGGTGTTGTCAGATTTTGTGATTGGGTCCCAATGGGGAGAGTGCCTTAGCTAGGGTTAGCGATCGGTCCAGGGACGTCGCCACGACCAAAGCGACTCCGGTCTCGTGATCTCCCTCGAGGGTTGAAATGAGGTCTCATGCAACGGGGCGGCTCCAGTGCAGGTTTAGGTTACGAGACCCGATTAAGTTCGATGGAAGGATCGGTTCGGGGTAGGGTTAGGGTTAGGGTTAGGTCCACGGAGGCTACAGGCTAAGAACCCACAGCAGGGCAGTGGTCTCCCCGAAGGGCTGAGTTGAGGGCACAAGGGAGGGTGCCGATCACGATCAGCCTTTGGCTGCCAAGGCGACACATGTCAATGGGCCCCTGGTGAGGGAGGCTTCAGGAATCTTCTCGGGCAGCTGCAGCCTGGCCTGGGAAACGACATGGTGAACTCCAGGTTCCATGCCGAGTGAGTCTGCATGGTTTCTGGACCTCAGGCGGGTGGTGTTGTCCGATTCTGCTATAGGGTACCCATGGGGAGAGTGCCTTAGCTAGGGTTAGTGTTCGGTCCAGGGACGTCGCCAGGGCCAAAGCGACTCTGGTCTCGTGATCTCCCTCGAGGGCTGAAGTGAGGGCTCATGCGAATGGGCGTCTCAACTGTAGGTTGAGAGATCGAGGCTGGCATAGGTTTCGGTGGAGAGTCCCGGATCGACGTTGGGTTAGGGTTAGTGTTAGTTCCCAGGTGGCTCCAGGCGCCGAACCCACTGCAGGGCAGTGGTCGTCCTGAAGGGCTGAGTAGAGGGCACAAGGGAAGCTGCCGGGCAGGATCAGTCTTTTGCTACCAAGGCCACACACGTTGATCGAACCCTGGTTGGGGTGACCTCAGGAATCCTCTCGGGAAGCTGCAGCCGTGCCTGTGAAAGGACATGGTCAGTTTCCAGGTTCCATACCGAGTGAGTCTGCACCGCTTGTGAAGCCCAGGTGCGTGGTGTTGTCAGATTTTGGGATTGGGTCCCCACGGGGAGAGTGCCTTAGCTAGGGTTAGGGTTCGGTCCAGGGACGTCGCCAGGGCCGAAGCGACTCCGGTCTCGTGATCTCCCTCGATAGGTGAAGTGAGCGCTCATGCGACGGGGCGGCTCAAGTGTAGGGTTAGGGTTCAAGTCCGGCTTAGGTTTCGGTGGAGGGTACGGTTCAGTGTAGGGTTAGGGTTAGGGTTGGGTCCCAAGAAACTACAGGCAACAAACCCACAGCAGGGCAGTGTTCTCCCTGAAGGGCTGAGTTGAGGGCACAAAGGTGTGTGCTGATCAGGATCAGTCTTTGGCTGCCAAGGCAACACACATCGATGGGCCCCTGGACGGGGAGGCCTCAGGAATCCTCTCGGGCAGCGGCAGCCGGGCCTGGGAAATGACACGGTGAGCTCCAGGTTCCATGCCGAGTGCGTCTGCACTGCTTGTGGACCCCAGGCGCTTGGTGTTGTCTGATTTTGGTATCGGGACCCCATGGGGAGAGTGCTTTAGCTAGGGCAGGGTTCGGTCCAGGGACGTCGCCAGTGGCAAAGCGCCTACGGTCTCGTGATCTCCCTGACGAGTTGAAGTGAGGGCTCATACGACGGGGCGTCTCAAGTGTACTTTGAGGGATCGAGGACGGCTTATGTTTTGGTGGAGAGTTCTGGATCGACGTTGGTTTAGGGTTAGGGTTAGGTCCCAGGAGGTTCCAGGCGCTGAACCACAGCAGGGCAGTGGTCTTCCCGAAGGGCTCAGATGATGGCACAAGGGAGGTTGCCGGACAGGAGAAGTCTTTTGCTGCCAAGACCACACACGTCGATGGATCCCTGGTCGGGGAGGCCTCAGGAATCCTCACGGGCAGCTGGAGCCGCACCTGGGAAACAACATGGTCAGCTTCCAGGTTCCATGCCGAATGAGCCTGCACCGCTTGTGAAGCCCAGGTGCGTGGTGTTGTCAGATTTTGGGATTGTGTCCCCATGGGGAGAGTGCCTTAGCTAGGGTTAGTGTTCGGTCCTGGGACGTCGCCAGGGCCAAAGTGACTACGGTCTCGTGATGTCCCTCGAGGGCTGAAGTGAGGGCTCATGCGATGGGGCACCTCAAGTGTAGGTTTAGGGTTCGAGACCGGCTTAGGTTTTGGTGGAGTGTACAGTTCGGGGTAGGGTTAGGGTTAGGTCCCAGGAGGCTACAGGTTATGAACCCACACCAGGGCAGTGGTCTCCCCGAAGTGCTGAGTTGAGGGCACAAGGGAGCGTGCCGATCAGGATCAGTATTTGGCTGCCAGGCCACACACGTTGATGGAACCCTGGTTGGGGATGTCTCAGGAATCCTCTCGGGCAGCTCGAGCTGCGCCTGGGAGATGACATAGTCAGCTGCCAGGTTCCAAGCGAGTGAGCCTACACCGCTTGTGTAGCCCAAGCACGTGGTGTTGTCAGATTTTGGGATTGGGTCCCCATGCTGAGAGTGCGTTAGGTAGTGTTAGGGTTCGGTCCAGGGACGTCGCCAGCGCCAAAGTGACTCCGGTCTCATGATGTTCCTCGAGGGTTGAAGTGAGGGCTCATGCGGCAGGGCACCTCAAGTGTAGGTTTAGGGCTCGAGACCGGCTTGGTGGAGTGTACAGTTCGGGGTAGGGTTAGGGTTAGGTCCCAGGAGGCTACAGGTTATGAACCCACAGCAGGGCAGTGGTCTCCCCGAAGTGCTGAGTTGAGGGCACAAGGGAGCATGCCAATCAGGATCAGTATTTGGCTGCCAGGCCACACACGTTGATGGAACCTTGGTTGGGGAGGTCTCAGGAATCCTCTCGGGCAGCTGGAGCCATGCCTGGGAAACGACATAGTCAACTGCCAGGTTCCAAGCGAGTGAGCCTGCACCGCTTGTGTAGCCCAAGCGCTTGGTGTCAGATTTTGGGATTGGGTCCCCATGCTGAGAGTGCGTTAGGTAGTGTTAGGGTTTGGTCCAGGGATGTCGCCAGCGCCAAAGTGACTCCGGTCTCGTGATGTCCCTCGAGGGTTGAAGTGAGGGCTCATGTGACGGGGCGCCTCAAGTGTAGGTTTAGGTTTCAAGACCGGCTTAGGTTTTGGTGGAGTGTACAGTTAGGGGTAGGGTTAGGGTTAGGTCCCAGGAGGCTATAGGTTACGAAACCACACCAGGGCAGTGGTCTCCCCGAAGTGCTGAGTTGAGGGCACAAGGGAGCGTGCTGATCAGGATGAGTATTTGGCTGCCAGGCCACACACGTTGATGGAACCCTGGTTGGGGATGTCTCAGGAATCCTCTCGGGCAGCTCGAGCTGCGCCTGGGAAACGACATAGTCAGCTGCCAGGTTCCAAGCGAGTGAGCCTGCACTGCTTGTGTAGCCCAAGTACGTGGTGTTGTCAGATTTTGGGATTGGGTCCCCATGCTGAGAGTGCTTTAGGTAGCGTTAGGGTTTGGTCCAGGGATGTCGCCAGCGCCAAAGTGACTCCGGTCTCGTGATCTCCCTCGAGGGCTGAAGTGAGGGATCATGCCACGGGGCGACTCAAGTGTAGGGTTGGGGTTCGAGACCTGTTTAAGTCTCGGTGGAGGGTACGGTTCAGGGTAGGATTAGGGTTAAGGTTAGGTCCCAGGAGGCTACAGGCTACAAACCCACAGTAGGGCAGTGGTCTCCCCGAAGGGCTGAGTTGAGGACACAAGGGAGGGTGCCGATCAGGATCAGTCTTGGGCTGCCAAGGCCACACACGTCAATGGGCCCGTGGATGGGAGGCCTCAGGAATCCTCTTGGGCAGCCCCAGCCGGGCCTGAGAAACGACATGATGAGCTTCAGGTTCCATGCCGAGTGAGCCTGCATCATTTCTGGACCCTAGGCGCGTGGTGTTGTCCGATTTTGATATAGGGTCCCCATGTGGAGAGTGCCTTACCTAGGTGAGGGTTCGGTCCAGGGCCGTCGCCAAGGACGATGCGACTCCGGTCTTGTGATCTCCCTCAAGGGGTGAAGTGAGGGCTCATGCGACGGGGCGTCTCTAGTGTATGTTGAGGGCTCGAGGCCGGCTTAGGTTTCGGTGGGGGTCCCGGAACGGTGTTGGGTTAGGGTTAGGGTTAGGTCCCAGGTGGCTCCAGGCGCCGAACCCACAGCAGGGCAGTGGTCTCCCTGAAAGGCTGAGTTGAGGACACAAGGGAGGCTGCCGGTCAGGAGCAGTCTTTTGCTGCCAAGGCCACACACGTCGATGGAACCCTGGTCGGGGAGGCCTCAGGAATCCTCTCGGGCAACTGAAGCCGCGCCTGGGAAAGGACATGGTCAGCTTCCAGGTTCCATACCGTGAGCCTGCACCGCTTGTGAAGGCCAGGTGCGTGGTGTTGTCATATTTTGGGATTGGGTCCCCATGGGGAGAGTGCCTGAGCTAGGGTTAGGGTTCGGTCCAGGGACGTCACCAGGGCGAAACGACTCCGGTCTCGTGATCACCATCGAGGGCTGAAGTGAGGGCTCATGCGATGGGATGGCTCAAGTGTAGGGTTAGGGTTCGAGACCGGCTTCAGTTTCGGTGGAGGGTATGGTTCGGGAGGGTTAGGGTTAGGGTTAGGTCCCAGGAGGATACAGGCTAAGAACCCACAGCAGGGCAGTGGTCTCCCCGAAGGGCTGAGTTGAGGGCACAAGGGAGGGTGCCCATCAGGATCAGTCTTGGGCTGCCAAGGCCACACACGTCCATGGGCCCCTTTTCGGTGAAGCCTCAGGAATCCTCTTGGGCAGCTGCAGACGTGCCTGGGGAACGACATGATGAGCTCCAGGTTCCATGCCGATGAGCCTGCACTGCGTGTGGACTCCAGGTGCATGGTGTTGTCCCATTTTGGTATAGGGTCCCCATGGTGAGAGTGCCTTAGCTAGGGTTAGGTTTCAGTCCAGGGACGTCGCCAGGGCCAAAGCGACTCCGTTCTCGTGATCTCCCTCGAGGGCTGAAGTGAGGACTCATGAGAAGAGGCATCTCAAGTGTACGTTGAGGGATCGAGGCCAGTTTACGTTTCGGTAGAGAGTCCCGGATCGACGTGGGGTTAGGGTTAGCATTACGTCCCAGGAGGCTCCAGGAGCTGAACCACAGAAGGGCAGTGGTCTTCCCGAAGGGCTCAAATGACGGCACAAGGGATGCTGCCGATCAGGAACAGTCTTTGGCTGCCAAGGCCACACATATCGATGGGCCCCTGGTCGGGGAGGCCTCTGGAATCCTCTCTGACAGCTGCAGGCGGGCCTGGGAAACGACATGGTGAGCTACAGGTTCCATGCTGAGTGAGCCCGCAACGCTTGTGGACCCCAGGCGCGTGGTGTTGTCCGATTTTGGTATAGGGACCCCATGGGGAGAGTTCCTTAACTAGGGTTAGGGTTCATTCCAGGGACGTCGCCAGGGCTGAAGCGACTCGGGTCTCGTGATCTCCCTCGAGGGCTGAAGTGAGGGCTCATGTGACAGGGCAGCTCAAGTGTAGGGTTAGGTTTCGAGACCTGGTTAGGTTTCGGTGGAGGGTACACTTCGATATAGGGTTAGGGTTAGCGTTAGGTCCCAGGAGGCTACAGGCTACGACCCCACAGCAGGGCAGTGGTCTCCTCGAAGGTCTGAGTTGAGGGCACAAGGGAGGGTGCCGATCAGGATCAGTCTTTGGCTGCCAAGGCCACACACGTCGATGGAACCCTGGTCAGGGAGGCCTCAGGAATCCTCTTGGGCAGCTGCAGCCGCACCTGGGAAACGACATGGTCATTTTCCACATTCCATGCCGAGTGATCTTGCACCACTTGTGAAGCCCAAGTGCGTGGTGTTGTCAGATTTTGGAATTGGTTCCCCATGGGGAGAGTGTCTTAGCTAGGGTTAGGGTTCGGTCCAGCCACGTCGCCAGGGCCGAAGCAACTCTGGTCTCATGATTTCCCTCCAGGGCTGAAGTGAGGGCTCCTTGAACGGGGCGGATCAAGTGTTTGGTTCGGGTTTGAGACCGGGTTAGGTTTCGGTGGAGGGTATGTTTCTGGGTAGGGTTAGGGTTAGATTTAGGTCACAGGAGGCGACAGGCTACGAACCCACATCAGGGCAGTGGTCTCTCCGAAGGGCTGAGTTGAGCACACAAGGGAGGGTGCCAGTAAGGATCAGTCTTTGGCTGCCAAGGACAAACAAATCGATGGCCCCCTGGTCGGGGAGACCTTAAGAATCCTCCCGGCAGTTGCAGCCGGGCCTGGGAAACGATATGCTGAGCTTCCATGTTGCATGCGGAATGAGCCTGCACAGCTTCTGGCCCTCAGGCACCTGGTGTTGTCAGACTTTGGGATTGGGTCCCCATGGGAAGAGAGCCTTAGCTAGGGTTAAGGTGCGGTCCAGGGACGTCTCCAGGGCCAAAGCGACTCCGGTCTCGTGATCTCCCTCAAGGGCTGAAGTGAGGGACCATGCGACGGGTCGGCTCAAGTGGAGCTTTAGGTTTTGAGGCCGGCTTCGTTTTCGGTGGAGGGTTCCTGCTCGGGGTAAGGTTAGGGTTAAGGTTAGGTCCCAGGAGACTCCAGGGTCCGAACCCACAGCAAGGCAGTTGTCTCCCGAAAGGGCTTAGTTAGGGCATAAGGGAGGGGCCACTCAGGATCAGTCCTTGGCCGCCAAGGACACACAAGTCGATGGGCACCTGGTTGGGGAGGCCTCAGGAAACCTCTCGGGCAGCTGCAGCCGGGCCTGGGAAACGACACGGTGAGCTTCCAGGTTACATGCCGAGTGAGCCTGCATCGTGTCTGGACCCCAGGCACGTGCTGTCGTCAGACTTTGGGAATGGGTCCCCATGGGATAGAGCCATTGCCAGGGTTAGGGTTCGTTCCAGGGAAGTCGCCAGGGCCAAAGCGACTCCGGTTTCGTGATCTCCCTGGAGAGCTGAAGTGAGGGCCCATGCGACGGTGTGCCACAAGTGTAGGGTTAGGGTTTCAGGTCGGCCTAGGTTTCGGAGGAGGGTTTCGGTTAGGGGTAGGTTTAGGGTTAGAGTGAAGTCCCAGGAGGCTCCAGGGGCCGAACCCACAGCAGGGCAGTAGTCTCCCTGAAGGGCTGAGTTGAGGGCACATGGGAGGGTGCCGGTCAGGATCAGTCTTTGGCTGCCAAGGACAAACAAATCGATGGGCCCCTGGTTGGGGAGACCTCAGGATCCTCCCGGCAGTTGCAGCCGTGCCTGGGAAACGACATACTGAGCTTCCAGGTTCCATGCCGAGTGAGTCTGCACCACTTCTGGCCCCCAGGCGCGTGCTGTTGTCAGACTTTGGGATTGGGTCCCCACGGGGAGAGAGCCTTAGCTAGGGTTAGGTTTCAGCCCAGGGAGGTCGCCAAGGCCAAAGCGACTCCGGTCTCATGATCTCCCTCAAGGGCTGACGTGAGGGCCCATGCGACGGGGCGGCTCAAGTGGAGGTTTAGGGTTCAAGGCCGGCCTAGGTTTCAGTGGAGAGTTCCGGTTCGGGATAGGGTTAGGGTTACGGTTAGGTCGCAGGAGGCTCCAGGGGCCAAACTCACAACAGGGCACTGGTCTCCCCAAATGCTAAGTTGAGGGAACAAGGGAGTGTGCCGGTCAGGATCAGTCTTTAGCTGCGAATGCCACAAGAGTCGATGGGTCCCTGGTCGGGAAGCCTCAGGGATCCTCTTGGGCTGCTGCACCCGGGCTGCAGATTGATTCCATTCCCAATGGAAATGTAGAACATTGGCCTTCATTGGGTACATTACTTCCTGTCACTATTTTTTTCTAATGAGATCTTTGTTCACACATAGGAGCCAAGGAGATCTCACACACTCAGACATCACCCAAGAAGATGCAGGGAGTTGCCACTTTGGTCCTGTGTTCAATGAGAAGAACAAGTGTCAAATATCCAAAGGGAAGATACATGAGCACTTGGCCAGTTGTGCTCTGGAGGGTAAGGTGAGCCAATTTGCCTCATTTCTGTTGCTGGTTGACATGCCCTCATTTTCACTAGCAGAAAGTTCACATATGGGCATTTTGCTCCAGGAACTGGTGAGTGCAAGAAGAGCCCTTTCTAGGAAGACAATTCCAGGTTCTTATTCCAGACCCTGAGTCACAGGTAGGAGTACCCAACAACTACAGCTCAACCAGTGCTGTTTCTATCCACTGATGACAAAAGGGAAAAAGACAGACAAAGCCAGGGATTTCAGGCTCCTACTGCAGGAAGAATGCAGGCCTCTTCTGACAGGGTTTCCCAGGTGTAGACTGTAGAGGGCTCCCTTTGCTTAAACTCTCAGGCTTTTAGTATTGGTGAGACAGCCATACCAGTAGGAGATTGTGCTGTATATTTAATTCTCAACATTCTCCCATTAACATCTCTAGGAAAGAACTCTGGCCATCCGTGGTTTCCCTTTAAACAACGTTGTCTTCTCTTCAGAAACAATGTTCTGCATGGAATCCAAATAGAGACAGTGTCTCAGACAAATATTCCCTGCTTTTAACTTGGGAGTCTGGTGGTATCCCTGTGACTGCAATATGGGTTTGGCATTGGGCCTTTCTCAATTTAGTTTCAGAAGTATGTGGATATACAGAGGTCTAGGGCATTTGAAAGTGCCCAAAAGAAAATGTTTGTATGTAGGCTAGTTCAGAGGTCTGGGGAGGGAACCAGGATCCTGCTTGGGGTAAGAAGAGGTGAAGTGTATATGGACATCTAGAGGCATGTCATTGGAAGAGGATCAGTGGAGAATGATTCTATGCTGGACTAGAGTTTGCTAGAGAGAGCTGATCTCCTTTATGGGCTGAGAGGAAATGAAGCGAGACATCCCCTTTCCAGACCAATCCTTTTCCCATTTGGAATGTTGAGCTTTGGTCCTCATCCTCCTAGACATGTCCACCCCATTGTTGTGTATCTAAGTATATTTCTGTTCACATATAGGAAACATAGAATTGTCACTGACTCAGGTGGCACCCTAGGGTAGGCCACATACTCCCATTCTGGTTCTATGCAGAGTCTGATGTCACAGGAGACAACCAGCCCTCCTGACCCTGAGTTCTCGGTGCTTAGCAGGGTAGAGTATCATGGGAGTAGCTACCTGGAGTTCCTGCCCCTAGTTGATGGAGATACCCTCTTATGGAAGAACAGACAGTCTGTGCATGTGCAGCATGCTCCATGACTTAATCAGTTCACACAAAGACTTTTGAATAAACAGTGCACCTGGGCCTCATTCTAACCTCGATGATGGAAGCAAATTCTTCATATTTCAGAACCACTGCTGCCTTCTAAAGGGAGAATGTGGGTCTTTTGCTCAACATGGCTTCAAAGGGCATCCATTGGAGTACTCCTGTAGCCAAAGCCCACAAATGTTCTTGTGATTCAGAGCAAGCCAGCTTGTGAATACTTTGTGTTAGTCAGGGTCTTATAAACATGATCCAAACTCATCCTTCATGAAGGACTCTGGCCCTCAGTATATCAAGATACATTCCATTGCTTTATTATCTATCATGGTTGGTCATGTGGCCCATAGATACTCCGTCCTTCAGGTTACAACCTCTGGCTTGCAAGTGACAAATGTGGAGCAGCCCTTGTGACTGTGGGACAGGTGAAACCAAAGGAGCCCTGGAATTTTGGTTTCAGGAAGACAGAGACATCCAGAACCCTAGGGCACTGGAAGGGTTCCAGGCGAGAGCTGTTTGTGTGGAGGCTGGGCCAGACGTAGAAGAAAGGAGCTGACCTCCTTGCTGGGCCTAGAAGAAATGAAGTTATACATCTCTTTCCACATTGATCACATTCTCATTAGATCGAAATATTGAACACACTTTGATCCTGACTACAGCCGTTCCCTATCCCTTTTGTGTTTCTGACTATCTCCTCATTCACACATAGGAAACATGGAGCCATCTAGCACTCAGCTGACACCTCAGGGTAGGCCACAGACTCCCACTCTGCTCCTGTGCTCGGTGAAAGCTATCAGGCTCTGCTCTACAAAAGGAAAGCGTGCTTGGTGCTTGGCCTGCTGTGCTATGGAGGATGAAGGGGAGCCAGCTTGCCTCCCTGACCTGGATGATTGAGTTGCCTTCATTCTGAGAAGCATACAGTTTGGCCAATGGCAGTACAAACAGGGAGAGGGTCAGCACTGGAAGAGGCCTTGCCAGGAATTAGGGAACCAAGTCCTTGTTGCAGATTCCTTTAACAAGACCCATCAGAACCCAATAGCTCCAGCTGAAAAACTGCTGCCTCCATCAACTGATGGGAAAAGAGGCAGGGATAGACAAATCCATAAATCACTGGCTCCTCAAGAAAGAATTCAGGCTTCTTGCTGACTGGGCTCCCAGCTATAGTCTGAATAGGTTTCCCTTGGCTTAAGCCCACAGGACTTTCTTATTCTGTATACAACCTGCCTGATAGGAGATTGACCTAGGTAATTCATTCTCAGTTTTCTCCAAATCTCATGTGTGATGAAGAACACTGTCTCCACTGTCACCCTTTAGTCCTTTTGATGAAAGTTGGTTTGCACGGAAACTATTTCAAGACAGTATCTCAGAGTAGTATCCTCTTGTTTCAGCTTGGGGTTTTGGTGGTCCTGTTGATGGTGATTGAGGTGCTGCATTGGACCCTTCTGAATTTGGTTTCAGAATGATGTGGTCCTCCCCAAACCCAGGGTGTGTGCAGGTGCCCAAGGAGAATACTTGTGTGTAGTCTAGACCAGAGGTTGGTGGTGGATACTGCCGGCTGTGTGGGACAAGTGGAAGGGAAGGTTGTGATCTCCTTCCTCGGTTTCCCCTGTGCCCATTTGAATGCACAGCTTTGACTCACTTTGTTGTCATTCCTCTCCCATTTATGCCTTCTTAACATTGTCTCAGTGCACACAAGGAAACCCTGTGTCTGTCCCCTACACCACACAACGTCCCAGTGTGGAGGTGAGTTTTGAAGCCTTTCTGAGAAAACACAGAGCTCTCAGATTCTGATATCCCAGAGGACAGGATATCCCTCTTCTTCCTGATCCCTTGGTGTTCGTTAGGCTACCATATCGTGGAAATGGGTAGCCACGTGATCCCCACCCCTAATGGGTGGAGCTACCCTCATTCAAAAGAACAGTCTGTGCATGTGCAGCATATTCCAAAACCTGATCAGCACATGAAATGCCTTTTGAATAAATAGTGCACCAAGGCCCCATTCCTGTCTCTTGATTGTCACATGGAAGCACATTCTTCATATCTCAAAGACTCTGCTGCCCCTCTCAATGGATACGATGGGCAGAAGTACACCAGAAACCAACATTCCCCTCTATTTCTTGAGGGAGAATGTGGGCCTCTTGTTCACAGGGCTCCAGTGGGCATCCTTTTGAGCACTCCTGTGGCCAAATCCCCCAAAAGGTTTCTGTGATTCCTAAGCTAGCCAGCTTGCGAATACATTGAGATAGTCAGGTTCTTCTAAACAAGATCCATTCTCATCCTTCATGAAAAACTGTGGCTGTCGATGTATCCAGTTTCATGGCATTGCTTTATTATCCATCAAGGTTCATCTCAGGGTCCAACCAAATTAGTGTTTCAGAGTACTATCTGCAAATTGCAGATAAGGTTCAAAGGGGAGCAGCCCTTGTGACTGTGGGACACAGGGAGCCAAAGAAGCTCTGGCCTTTTGCTTTTAGGACTAGATGGACATCCAGAACCCCAGGGCATCAGAATCGGTCCATCTGAGATCTGTTTGTGAGGAGGCTGGGTGAGATGTATTAGCAGGGAGCTGGCTTCCTTGCTTGGCCCAGGGAAATGAAGATAAACATCTCCATGCTACATTGATTGCATTTCCTTTGGGTGGAAATATTGAACACCCTTTGGTCCTGGCTATAGCCATTCCCTCTCCCTTCCTGTATTTCTCACTGCATCTTCATTCACCCTTAGGTGGCATGGAGCTGGCACTCACTCAGCAGGCACCCAGGAATGGGCACTGGGTTACCACTCAGTCTGATGCTCAGTGACAGCCATTCCCACCAGATATCCCAAAGGAGAATAGCCCTCCTATCTCTGAGCTTGGTGTGTGGCTGTTTGTAGCAAGGGGGGGGGGGTAGGGGAGCCAGCTCACCTACTTGCTCTGCCTGATTGAGATGCCTTCCTTCTGAAAAGAAGACAGTTCACACTGGAGCAATAGCCTACAAAAGTTGGTCAGCAGAGAAAGAACCTTTTACAGGAAGAGGGCACCAAGGCCCCTCTCCACACATTGGAGCCAGAGCTGGGGGCACTCACCATCTACAGCACTATCACTGCTCTCTCCATTCAATGATGGGAAAAGCAAGAGAAACAGACCAAGTCCTAGGGCCCTTAAGAAACTTCTGAAGGAAGAAGGCAGGCCTGCAGCTGACAGGGATCCCAGATGGAGACTCTAGAGGGCACTTTTCCCTAAGCCATCTGTTGTTTCTTATTCTTTCCATGGCCAGCCCAGTGCAGAGAACTAGTTCTGGGCACTCCTTTCTCCATAGAAATCACCTTCCAAGCTCTGCAGAGCTTTATCCCTCCTTATCCACCTTGACACATCTCTGATGTCTTGTGGAAACAAGGTTCTTCCTGCGATCCATTCAGAGTCAGTGTCTTAAGAGTTATTTCCTGTGTCTTCCACCTGGGACTCTGTTCCAGTCCTTCTGATTGAAAGAGAAGTTTTGCCATAGGGCTCCTTCTTCATTAATTCACTGGGTTTCAGAAGTATGCAGCCATTCAGAGGCTATGTTCTACCCTGGGCTCTTCCAATGCCCTAGACCTCTGAATGCCTGCATGGTTACGACATCAACTTGCCAGGGTCCTCTGGCCAAATGTATTACATAATCAAAGGATGAGATGACGGTGTCCAGCTGAACACCAATGATATTCCTCTGTGAGACTACATGGAATGGACCTCAGAGAGGTTTGAGTGCCAAATAGAGGAAAAGGGTGAAAATGGACCCACAGAAGGCCAGAGTTATTCACTAGGAATGAGAATGGGATCATGTGGAGAATAAAGTGACTAGTGTCATCTCCTTGCAAGCTGGCTCTCTCAGGAACAAGCAGGACATGTCGACTTTGGTGAAAGGAGATCCCTACAGGCTACAGCCAGAAGCCCTGTCTACAAAGGGTCTGCATTCTTCCTTCGGAAAAAGAGGGAAATCCCTGGCTTTTGGTCTTTTTCTTGCCCTTTCCCAGTAGTGGCTGGGCTGCAGTGATAAAGATGTGGCTGTTTGGGGCTCTTAGCTGATGGTCAAGTGGTTAGAACACAGCCTAGAACCAATATTCACTTCAAAGTCCCATTGGGCACTAACCACAGCTTCAATAAGAGTGCACATGCATGAACAATATACTTTGCAGGATGAAGGCATCTTTGTCATCCAGGGGATTGAGGCCAGCTGGCTACACATCCCTGCAATGACTCTAGCTGACTAAGCACCAAGCCCCCAAGGACAGAGGGGCCTGCTTTTCTCTGGGATATCAGACACTGTCAATTGGCTCAGGAATGGACTGGGAACTCCACGCCAATGTTTGGACCTGGACTGTGTACCTGACACAGACCTATGGATCCTGGAAAGTTCTAATGTAAACAGGGTATATTTTTCTGAGGCTCTTACTCTGTAAGGCTCTCAGGTAAAAACTAGTTCGAAAAAAAAGAGCAATACAATGCAAATAGGCAACCTCAGAACAAAAGGTCTTCACAGATGGGAATGGGCTTAGAATTGAGTGCCTACTCCTATCTCTTGGCAGGCTGGCTGTCTGGGGGGTAAGAAAGACCTGAGGGTCAGTGTAAAAGGAAAACTCCATTGGCTACACCCAAGAAGGAAATTCTGCAGGAGGTCTCTATTGTTCATTAACAAACAGTAAAAGCTGGATTTGGTGGTATTTCCTGTCCTTCCCATCAGGAAATAGAATCACCACTGGTTTGGAGGTAAGGGGATCCTGCACCTAGCTGGGGATCAAGTGTTTGGAGCCTGGACATGATGCAGTAGTTCTTGAAAGGGCCCTTTTGGTTCTTAGTCCTGAAACCTAGTGTGCATGTTTGACTCAGAAGGAAGGCATGTCTATCCTTCAATGCACTTTACAGGAGCTGGCCAAGCACCAAGCACTCAGGAACAAGAAGGCTATGCTTTCTTTGATTTGAAGTTACTGTTTGCTCTCACATAGCAAAGGACCAGAGTGGGAATTTAGCACCAATCTTTGGGCTCTGCTTGTGTGAAGTGAGTGGAAGTCCAATTGTCCCTGAATGTGACCAGCGATTTAGAAAATAGCAAATTGGTAGGAATGGCTGCAAGGAGGGAGGGTCAACATTACAGATGGATATGGGGTAATGCTGGGCATATATATGTAACTTCATTTCTCTTTGCTGCCTGTGTAAGGCCAGTGCCTCCCCAAATCTCTGGTACTTCCTACACATATCCATCCTCACCCAACTTGGCACCTTCATATGCCCTAGGCTTCTCATTGTGAACAGAGTTCTCATGGTAAGTTACAAGACTTCCTGTTGCCAGTCTATGCCAAAGTCACCAGGACTCAGCCAGAGTCCCCAGTTGAAAGTGGGTGATATTGCTCTGAAACTGATTCTGAGTCAACTCCACCAAAATCCTTGTTTGAAAAAAAAAGCAAGAGGGAAATAGAGGGCCCAAATCCTTCCTTACAAAGGAGACCAAAATGAAGCTGACAAGGACGTGCATAACACAATCTCCTGAGAAGCTGTTGTCTCTAGTAAGAAACACCTGTGGTCAGGGGCAAAGGGAAACAACCATTGCCTACACCTGCGTGACCATTTGTCAAAAGGCCTGTTCTTTTCTTTCAGAAAGAGAAGGAAGGGGTACCTGGGTGGCTCAGTCAGTAAAGCGTCTGACTTCAGTTTAGGTCATGATCTCACAGTACGTGAGTTAGAGCCCCATGTCGGGCTCTGTGCTGACAGCTCAGAGCCTTGAGCCTGCTTCCAATTCTGTGTCTCCCTCTCTCTCTGTTTCTCCCCTGCTCATGCTCTGTCTCTCTCTGTGTGTCTCAAAAATAAATAAAAACAATAAAAAAAGACAGAGAAGGAAGGCTCCTGACCTAGGTCCCTTTGTATGCCCTACTGCTCAGGGAAGTGATTCACTGGTAACAGTTAGTGCTCCCAATGGTGCTGTAAGATTTCTAACCCAAGTCATGATGCAGCATTCCTTCTAAGGCTTCTTTGGGACAAATTGTCCTGCAGTCTACTATGCATGCCTGACCCATCTGCCTTAGGGAATGAAGATAAGTCAATCAGTCAGGGGAGAGAGGCCATCTGGCTACCCTTCACAAAGATTACCTGGGTCAGGCAAGCAACAGGCACTCATGGGCTGGAGGGTGATTATACTTTGGGATAAAGAACTGATTGTTCTCACACAGCACAGGACCAGAGTGTTATTTCATCACAAATCCTAGATGTTGGTTATGTGACAGGTGGAATTGGTATTCCACCTGGTGGTGACCTAGTTATGAAAACAAACTAGATGGTAAGGGCTATAAGGAAGGCAAAGCTTCTACATTACAGAGGAGATTAGGATAAAGCTAGGAATTAAACATTTAAAACAGTTTCTCCTTCAACCAGTAGTAAGGCCAGGTCCCTCCCAAACCCTGGCATTGCCTACACATGGACACTCTGCTGGACACCTTCAAGGGACCTATGCCACCCATTATCCACACACTTCTGAAAGGCACAAAATGAGGGGTCTTGTGTCCCAACTTTGCCAGAGATATCAGGACTTGGCCAGATTCCCCAACTTAAAGGAAAAGATATTTCTCTGAGACACTGGCTCTGAATGGCAACCAGGGAGAAATTACTTTGCAAGCAGACAAAAGGTATTCATTTAAATGGAAATGTAGAGGCCAAAATGCTTCATTATTGATGACAATGGGACACAGGGTAGAATAAAGTGTTTATAAAGACAATTTCCTGACAAGGTCGTGTCTAAGGAGTAAGAAATTCCTGGGGCAGAGACTAAACCTCAAAAGGGAAACCTCCTGAAATCCCAGTCTGCAAGAAGTCTGTATATTTCCTTCTGAAAGAGAGGGAAAACTTCTAACCTTGGCTTTTTTCTCTGCTCTTCCGATTAGAGGATAGAGACAGCAGGGATTCAGGGGTAATGGGTACATGCTCCAGTCTATTTCTCAAGTGTTTGCAACCATTTCTGTGGTGCATTAGGTTTTGAAGGGCCACTGTCTGCACTGACTAGGTCCTGGAACATACCTTGTATGTGTGGATCATGTGCTCTTGGGAATCTGAGGCCAGGCACTAAGTGCTCTCTGACAGCAAGACAATCTTTCCTGTGGGTTGTCAGAAAATACTCTTGTTTAGCACAGAAGCAGTGTGAGAACTCACCAGAAATCCCTGGGATCTCACTGGATTACTGACAGTCTCACTGGCCCACCCAGGCTGCAAATCAAGTCCTAGTTAGCAAATAGCAAAGGGATGGGAATTGCTCTATAACAGCCAAAGTTTCATTTTAGATAAGAATGGAAGAAAGCTGAGAGGGAAAAGTGTCCCTTAATTTGCCCCTGCCCGAGAAGTGAGGTCAACTGCCTCCCAACACCTTTGGCCTTAGTTCCACTCAAATATTCTGTGCTGGGTACTTTCCATTGACCTACATCTAATGTGAATATTGATCTGGAAGGGTTGTTGCAGGGCTCCAGTGGTCCAACCTATTCTACTGTCACAAGTACTCATTCAGAATCCCCAATAAAAGCAGAGGGAATTGCTATGAACCTGGGGCCAGATTTGCCCATGTCAGATTCTAGTTTTAAAAAGAGTAAAATTGGGTGCCTGGATGACTCAGTCACTTAAGCCTCTGATTCTTGGTTTGGGCTCAGGTCATGATCTCGCAGTTCATGAGTTCGAATCCCATGCCAGGCTTTGTTCTGACAACTCGGCGCTTGGAGCCTGCTAGAGTCTCTCTCTCTCTCTCTCTCTCTCTCTCTCTCAATCTCTCTCTCTCTCTCAGCCCTTCCACCTGCTTGCATATTGTCTCTCTCTGTCTCTCTCTCAAAATTAAATTTTTTTTACTTTTTTAACATTTTTTATTATTTATTTTTGAGACAGAGAGAGACAGAGCATGAACAGGGGAGGGGCAGAGAGAGAGGGAGACACAGAATCTGAAACAGGCTCCAGGCTTTGAGCTCTCAGCACAGAGCCCGACGCGGGGCTCGAACTCACGGACCGCGAGATCATGACCTGAGCCGAAGTCGGACGCCTAACCGACTGAGCCACCCAGGCGCCCCTAAATATTTTTTTTAAGAAATTAAATAAATTAAATAAATTTATTTTTAAAAAATTAAAATAGAAAAATGAGGGAGCTCCTGGGTGGCTCAGTTCTTAAGCATCGGATTATCACAAAGGTCATGATATCATGGTTTGCAAGTTTGACCCCCACATCAGGTTCTCTCCTGTGAGCACAGAGACTACTTGGGATCATCTGTCCCTCTCTTTCTACCCCTCCCCTCCTGTACTCTGTCTCTCTCTCTTTCCCTTTCTCTCTCAATCTCTCTCTCTCAAATATAATAATAATAAACACAAAAAAAGAAGACAAGGGTGGAAATAAATACGCAGAAGGACAGTGTTCCTATGAGAGTTGAGAATGGGATAAATCTGAGGATGAAATGACAAATACAATTTCCTGGCAAGCTGACTCTCTCAGGAATAAAAAACACATGGGCTGGGGCAAAAGAAAACCACCACTGTATGCCGTGGGAGCCCTCATGGCAAGATGCTTGTTACTTGAGAAAGAGAAGAAAAGCTTTGGGAGTTCACTGTTTTCCCTTCCCATCCTATCAATGGATAGAGGTAGCCATGATTAAAGGGTAGTGGGTTTGTGCTGAAGTGTTTAGAACTGGGCTCTGGTGCAGTAGGTCTTGAATGGTCTCTTTCAGTGCTAAACAGGTTCTCGAGAATACTTGAGAGTTAAGCATCTTTAGCAGCCAGAGAGTGAGACAAGTTGCCTAAGAATCATTTCTTTGATCACCCAACCAAACACCAAGTACTCCCAGGAAGGCAATCTTTCATTTGGAATATAAGAAACTGATTCCTCTTGGTTAGCACAGACCAGAGTCAGAGCTCATTAGGACTGGCTGGGGACTCCATATGTGGGGGACAGTTTCATTAGCCTTGCCTGGGACCCAAGACGTAGTTATCAATACAGCCAGGGAATTGGAATGGCTACACACAGGGCCCAAGCTTTTCATTTCAAATGAGAACGGGATAGAGCTGAGAATGTCTAGCTCCATGTTCCTCTTGTCCCAGAAGTTAGAATAGCTCCTTCCTGATGCCTCGGACCCTCACCTCACAGAAGCATTCCTGCTGGGAATCTTGAAATGCCCTGGGCTTGTCTTTGTAAACAGAGTACTGAGAGGCCATTTTTGAGGGACCCTGTGGCCCAGCGTATCTCAGAGTGGCAAGAACATGGCCAGACTCCCTAGTTAAATGTATAGGAAATGGTCTAAGACAGAGTGCCTAAATGGACAACAGGGAGAATTGAGCATGAAAAGGAGCAACAGCGTGGAGGAGAATACACAGAAGGCCAAAGTTCTTTATAAACAGAAGACAAGGGGATATAGCAAAAAAATTAAGTGACTAACACAATGTCCTGTGAAGATGTTGTCTGTGGAGTTAGAATCCTGTGTGGACTAGGACAAAGGGAAACTTCCTGCACTGTCCCTTCAGAAGGAGAGGGAAAGTTTATGGCATTGGATTTTTTTTTTTTTGGTCATGTTCTTTGAGGCAGTCATACTACACTGTTGGCAGTTTCTGGATTGTGGCTGACCCTCAAGTATTTGGAAAGTGGTTCTGTTGCACTGATCCTTGAATGAGCTGTTCCAGCACATTCTGAAGGTCCTAAAGAATACTGAAAATGGGTTAACTGTCTGTTCTTCAGAATGAAGGTATACGTAGCAGCCAGTGTTTAGAGTTATGCTATCTATTGCCATGCCAACTCCATGCTTTCAAACATCACGTCATCAGTGACAGGGATCATTAGATCCTTTTGTGTATCAGAAACTGAATGCATACAGTTAGCATGGGAATAGCATGGGAACTTTCCAACAATCCCTGGTTTTTCACTGTGTTATTGTCAGGCCCACTGTGCCTGGTGGGAAGCAAGATATAAGACAAGCACAAGGGATGAGGCACATTGGTGGCTGATTCGATTAAGTGGCTGACTCTTGATTTCAGCTCAGGTCATGATCTCATGGTTGTGAGGTCAAGCTCTGCATCAGGCTTTGTGCTCACAACTTGGAGACTGCCTCCTGCCTCTCCTGTCTCCCCCTTTCTTCCCCTACCGCACTCATGCTCGCTCTCTCTCTCAATCAAAAATGAGAAATGTCTAAAAACAGGTTTAAAAAAAGAGAGAGAGAAAGAAAACTGGTGATGGAATGAGAATGGACACATGAAAGCCAAAGTTCTTCCTTTCCTATGAGAAAGGGATCAAGCAGAGAATAAAGTGACTAGTATAACCTATCTGAAGCTGGCTGTCTTCAGAATTGGAAGCAAGTGTGCACTAAGGAACGGGGAAAACACCACTGGGTTTACCTGGAAGCCCAGTCCAGAGGAAACCTTCATCTGAATTTCAAATCAGAATGGGATACAACTGAAAATGTACTATATGGCTCAGTGTTTTCTTGTTGCAGAAGGACTCCTCCTAACTCCTTCTCCTAATACCTCTGGGCCTGCCTATAGGCAAATGTTCCATGCTGGGCCCCTCAAATGTGCTAGGTCTCCTGATGTATGCATGGTTCTATAACACACGTTGTGGGAGGTCCCATAGCCCAAAGTATCCCAGAGTCCAGAGAACTTGGCCCTCAAATTAGCCTGCATTTGTCTGGCCCCAGATGCCTACCAGAGGAAACCTAGTTTGACAAAGAGACCAAAAATGGACATGGATACACAGAGGCCCAAAGTTCTTTCTTACAGAGGAGAATAGGATAAAGCAAAGAATAAAGTGACCATCATAATCTCAAGTGTAAAACACACCAATGGTTTGGACCCAGGGAAGTGTCCATTGACTACACCTGACACCCCACTGCAATAAATGTTCATCCATAAGGTTGGTAAGCCAGGAATTCGGTCTATTGCCTTTTCTCCTGCCCTTTCCATCAAGTATAGATGCAATATTCCTTCAGTGACTCAAGGTCGGTCTCCCTGTGGACCTTCAAGTGTTTGGAACCAGGCAGGAGACTTTGCCTGGGCTCTTTCTGCACTGACCAGTATCTGGGAGCAACATGCCCATCTGGGGGCCTTCTGTTTTTTCAGCATGAAGGCAGCTCAATAAGCCCAGTGTGGGACATAATCAGCGTAAACATCCCCATGCCACCTTCAGCCTATCACAGGCACCACATGTTCAGTCAAAGGAGAGCATGTTTTTTTTTGTTATGTCAGACACTGATTGCTCTTGGTTAGCTCAGGCAGTGACAGGGAACTCTTCATTAATCCCCGAGTGCTTCTAATGTGAGTGACGATCCCATTGCTCCTGAGTGTGACCTCCTTAGATAATCCGAAAGGAGATGGGAACATATGGAAAGCCAGAGTTTTTATTTTAAGAGATATATAGGATATAACTTATATTATCCAATAATTTGGTGCCTAGCTTCATTTCCCCTTTCTGCAGAACTGAGACTGGCTCCATCCCACTCCTCTGTCCCTGCCTACATGCAAACATTCTGTGCCAGGCTCCTTCCAAAGCTTTATGTCTTTTGTGGCCAACGGGAAGGCTGAAAGGCAAGCCCTATGGGTGGGCCCATGTTGCCTAACTTTTCTGCAAGTTGGGAGGACGTGGCCTGACTCCCCACATGACAAGAGAGGACATGGCTCTTACACTCTGGTCCTGAATCCCCACAGTAATTGCCTAGTAGAAAAAGTGCCAGGGGATGGCAATGGAGACAATGTCCAAGTTTTTCGCTGCAGAAGAGGATGGTATAATGCTGAGAGAGAAATGAGTAGCTAAGCTCCTTCTGGTCCCATAAGGGAGGCCAGCTCCAGCCCAGCCCCTCTGGACTTAGCCTGTGGGAAGAAATTCTGTTCTGGGCACCTTGAAGTGCTTTAGGCCTCCCTTTGTCAATAGAGTTAGGAAATTCAGGTCCCAAGGGGCCCTGTTGCTCAACCTATCCCTGAGGAAATTGAGGCCAATGCGACTGTCCAGTTAAAAGCAGAGGAGGTACCTCTTGGACACTGGCTATGAATGTCTCACAGGGAAGACCTAGTTTGAAAAAGGGCAAAAGTGCCTAAGTTCTCCATTTCAATTGAGAATGGAATAAATCTGAGAATTAAATGACTAGCACACTCTTTTGACAAGCTGGCTGTCTTGGACATGAGAAACACCTCTTGGCTGGGGCAAAGGAATCCTCTATTGGCTACCCTGGTAACCAGTTTTGCAAGAATTCTTCCTTTGGGACTTCATAAAGGGATGAGAATCTTTTGTCACTGAGTGGATTTCTTACCCTAACCTACAGTGGATAGTCACTAGTGGTTTTGGTATAACGGATTTTCACACTTATGTCTTTGGAATCAGGCACTTTGGAAGTGTTCCTTGAACAGGCAATGCCCTGGGCACTTATGAAGGCTGAATGCTTATATGGGAACCATTTGTTTTTCATGTGAAGGCATCCCAAGTAGCCAGGGGAGAGAGGCAACCTGGGTAACCATCAATGCCAAGCCCCACAAGGTCAGTCAAGGTAGTTAATCATTATTTGGAGATGTCAGAAATGGATTGCTCTAGGCTAGCATAGGAATGGAGTGGGAGCCAGCTAACAATCCCTGGGCATTTGCTGTGTGACTGAAAGCCCTACCACATTTTAATGTGACTCTAAGCCTCCTAAAAACACAGCTCGGGGATCAGAACAGATACATTATGTGTGTGTTGGAGAAGTGAATAAAGTACTGCACCAAAAATGGTGGTTGGGGCTAAAATAAGCTCTGGTCTCTAGATTAGAAACCCCTCCTCTGGGTTCTTCTTCCTTTGTTTGCTGTGAGCATGAAAAATCCCACAGATCTAGAAGCTGACGACTATAAATTACCCTCCTCCTTGCATTCCAGGCTCAGATCATTGGAGAAACAATCTCCTCTGAGCCTGCCAGTGTTAAATAAATCTCTGATCCACCAAGATCTCCTAGTGCCACTTCATTTTCCTCCAGCATACCAGCCTTGTTCTGTAAAAAAAAAAATGTGGTTCCCTGAATGGGAAACTCAACCGCACTGGCCCATTGTTGCCGCTGGTTTGGGAGAACGATGAGGCAGTGAGGGAATGAGGGATCTCGACAGAGAGTGTGTGCTCTGCCTGCATTTCGGCAGTCTCCCTCTCTGTCGCCTCAGTCCAGCCCCCTTCTGCCATTCCTGCCCGACTCAAGGAGACTTGGCAAGTAAGAACCTGGACCCAACATCAGAACTGGTAATCTAGTCAGTCCCACTCACAAGAGTGGAAGGGGGACCTGATCATTCCCCAAGACTTCATAAGTCTCACAGGTAGGAATTCTATGGGAGGGAATGTAATAACCTCTGGTGTGTATGTGCGTGTGAACATGCGACTCAGTCTAGCTTGCCTGCTGAGTTTGATTCTGTGGCTCCATGGGCAGGCGCCCTTGGGTCTCCAGGGGCCCATGGAGTCGGAGTGGGCCCATCTGTGATTCCACGATGGATGGTGCTCGGTCTGTGGTGATATCAGAGAGCTTTCTGATTGTGGGCCCCAGGGCTGGGATCTGTAGGGTGAGCATCACCTGAGTTCCTTTGGGACATGGCCAGGCAGGCATCTGACTGGTCTCTTCATTGGAGGGGGTGCCCCTGTCCCTCTGTCTGTCTTTGTGACTCTGCTTCACGGGAGCATTGTGGGGTCAGGACAAGCAAGCAGAGACAGGCAAAGGATTAGCCACTTTATCCTGAGACTCACCCAGGGATCCAAAGAAGCCACCCACCACTCCCCTAGTGTTGGGCCTCCTCATGATTCAGTAGTCTCCCTCCCCTACCTTGAGTTTGAAACTCTTCCCTCCATGTGTCTTTCCGCTGCTGCCACCATTGCACTGTCACTGCCACTGCCACTGCTGCCCATCTCTCCTCACTTCTGGGCCAGAGAACGCTCCCCCACAAGGACCTGCAGCCAGATTGCACCCTCGGCCAGATCCAGCCACTCTCCAGATGCTGGTCCACATCTGTTGGTATCAAGAGGCTCTCCAGGAGATTAGAGCAGGGACTGAGAAGGCCATAAATATGAACCTACTGCAAGGGGAAAGGACATTAAAAAGAATAAGAGTCCCAACCAGGAAAGTCCCAAAAACCCAGCAGATATCAGAAGGAACCTCGAGAAGAGGACCTTATTGGTCTAGCCTAGATGGAACCAGACTAAAAGGGGATGCTGACTTTCTCTCCCTGTTCCTCTGCTTAATAGGTGTGAGAAATTCTCCCTCATTTCCCAGGTTAACAGCTATAATTGGAGCCAACTGCGGTTAGTCTACCTCAGGACAGGGACTTAAAGGAATATTCCCAAGCAGTTGCTGTTTCTGCCTTCCCATTCCCCTCATTTTTCTGTACCAACTTGGGTGTGGTCCTATAACATCCTTAGTGTCTCAGGCACCACTGGTTCATCCTTCCATTCTCCAAGTCAAGGAGCAAATTGCACCCCCCTTGGACTACCCATTTCAGATACCACCACTGGTGCCCCAAATGAAAATTGACAATGGGGAAAAATTGACTTTTAGGTGGATGCAGGTGAAACATATTCGGTGTATAAACTAATTTAGTTTATTGGACCTGTCTTTAAAGTTATGAGCAAAGGTCAAATAAGCTCATGTTACCTCTGTTGCAATTTGTTAATGACAATTAATTTTGTCTGTCTCAAAGTTTTTTAAATTTAACTTTATTTTTTATTTTTTTAAATTTACAGCCAAATTAGTTAGTATATAGTGAAGCAATGATTTCAGTAGATTCCTTAATGCCCCTTACCCATTTACCCCATCCCGCCTCCCACAATCCCTCCAACAACCCTCAGTTTGTTCTTCATATTTATTATTCTCTTTTGTTTTGTCCTCTTACCTGTTTTTATATTATTTTTGTTTCCCTTCCCTTATGTTCATCTGTTTTGTCTCTTAAAGTCCTCATATGAGTGGAGTCATATGATTTTTGTCTTTCTCTTACTAATTTCACTTAGCATAATACCCTCCAGTTCCATCCACGTAGTTGCAAATGGCAAGATTTCATTATTTTTGATTGCTGAGTAATACTCCAGTGTGTGTGTGTGTGTGTGTGTGTGTGTGTGTGTGTGTATACCACATTTTCTTTATCCATTCATTCATCTTTGGACATTTGGGCTCTTTCCATACTTTGGCTATTGTTGATAGTGCTGCTATAAACAGGGGGTTCATGCGTCCCTTTGAAACAGCACACCTGTATCCCTTGGATAAATGCCTAGTAGGGCAATTCCTGGGTTGTAGGGTAGTTCTATTTATAGTTTTTTGAGAAACCTCCATACTGTTTTCCAGAGTGACTGCACCAGCTTGCATTCCCACCAACAATGCAAAAGAGATCCTCTTTCTCTGCATCCTCGCCAACATCTGTTGTTGCCTGAGTTGCCAATGTTAGCCATTCTGACAGGTGTCAGGTGGTATCACATTGTGGTTTTGATTTGTATTTCCCTGATGATGAATGATGTTGAGCATTTTTTCATGTATAGGTTGGCCATCTGGGTGTCTTCTTTGGAGAAGTGTCTATTCATGTCTTTTTCCCATTTCTTACCTGGATTATTTGTTTTGGGTGTTGAGTTTGATAAGTTCTTTGTAGATTTTGGATATTAAATCTTTATCTGATCTCATTTGCAAATATCTTCTCCCATTCTGTCGGTTGACTTTTAGTTTTGCTGATTGTTTCCTTCGCTGTGCAGAAGCTTTGTATTTTGATGAGGTCCCAGTAGTTCATTTTTGCTTTTGTTTCCTTTGCCTCCAGAGACGTGTTGAGTAAGAAATTGCTGCAGGCAAGATCAGAGGTTTTTGCCTGCTTTCTCCTCGAGGATTTTGATGGCTTCCTGTCTTACATTCAGGTCTTTCATCCACTTTGAGTTTTTTGTGTGTATGGTGTAAGAAAGTGGTCCAGGTTCATTCTGCATATCGCTGTCCAGTTTTCCAGCACCACTTGCTGAAGAGACTGTCTTTATTCCATTAGATATTCTCTCCTGCTTTGTCAAAGATTATTTGTCCATACGTTTGTGGGTCCATTTTTGGGTTCTCTATTCTATTCCATGATTTGAGTGTTCTGCTGCCAGTACCACACTGGCTTGATGATTACAGCTTTGTAGTATAGCTTGAAGTCTGGGATTGTAATGCCTCCTGCTTTGGTTTTCTTTTTCAAGATCGCTTTGGCTATTCGGCGAGGTCTTTTCTGGTTCCATACAAATTTTAGGATTATTTTTTCTAGCTCTGTGAAGAATGCTGGTGTTACTTTGATTTGGATCGCGTTGAATATGTAGATTGCTTTGTGTAGCATCAACATTTTAACAATATTTGTTCTTCTTATCCAGGGGCATGGAATCTTTTTCCATTTCTTTGTGTCTTCTTCAATTTCTTTCATCAGCTTTCTATAGTTTTCTGTGTATAGATTTTTCACCTCTTTGGTTAGATTTATTCCTAGGTATTTTATGGGTTTTGGTCCAACTGTAAATGGCATCGATTCCCTGATTTTTCTTTCTGCTGCTTCATTGTTGGTGTATAGGAATGCAACCGATTTCTGTGCATTGATTTTATATCCTGTAACTTTGCTGAATTCATGAATCAGTTATAGCAGTTTTGGTGGAATCTTTTGGGGTTTCCATATATAGTATCATGTCATCTGCCAAGAGTGACAGTTTGACCTCCTCCTGGACGATTTGGATGCCTTTTATTTCTTTATGTTGTCTGGTTGCAGAGCCTGAGACTTCCAATACTATGCTGAATAACAGTGGCGAGAGTGGACATCCCTGTCTTCTTCCTGACCTTAGGGGGAAAGCTCTCAGTTTTTCCCCATTGAGGATGATATTAGCATTGGGTCACATGTATATGGCTTTTATCATCTCGAGGTATGATCCTTCTATCCTTACTTTCTTGAGGGTTTTTATCAAGAAAGGATGCTGTATTTTGTCAAATGCTTTCTCTGCATCTATTGAGAGGATCATATGATTCTTGTCCTTTCTTTTATTGATGTGATGAGTCATGTTAATTGTTTTGCGGATATTGAACCAGCCCTGCATCTCAGGTATACATACCACTTGGTTGTGGTGAGTAATTTTTTTAATGTTTTGTTGGATCCGGTTGGCTAACATCTTGAAGATTTTTGCATTCATGTTCATCAGGGAATTTGGTCTATAGTTCTCCTTTTAAGTGGGGTCTCTCTCTGGTTTTGGAATCAGGGTAATGCTGGCTTCATAGAAAGAGTTTGGAAGTTTTCCTTCCATTTCTATTTTTTGGAACAGTTTCAAGAGAATAGGTGTTAACTCTTCCTTAAATGTTTGGTAGAATTCCCCTGGAAAGCCATCTGGCCCTGGACTCTTGTTTTTTGGCAGATTTTTGATTACTCATTCGATTTCCTTACCGGTTATGGGTCTGTTCAAATTTTCTATTTCTTCTTGTTTCAGTTTCAGTAGTGTATAGGTTTCTAGGAATTTGTCCATTTCTTCCAGATTTCCCATTTTATTGGCATATAATTGCTCATAATATTCTCTTATTATTGTTTTTATTTCTGCTGTGTTGGTTGTGATTTCTCCTCTTTCATTCTTGATTTTACTTATTTTGGTCCTTTCCTTTTTCTTTTGATCAAAGTGGCTAGTGGTTTATCAATTTTGTTAATTCTTTCAAAGAACAAGCTTCTGGTTTCATTGATCTGTTCTACTGGTTTTTTTTTTTTTTTTTTTTTTTTTTTGGTTTCGATAGGATTAATTTCTGCTCTAATCTTTATTATTTCCTGTCTTCTGCTGGTTTGGGGTTTTATTTGCTGTTCTTTTTCCAGCTCCTTAAGGCGTAAGGTTAGGTTGTGTATCTGAGATCTTTCTTCCTTCTTTAGGAAGCCCAGTATTGCTATATACTTTCCTCTTATGACTGCCTTTACTGCGTCCCAGAGGTTTTGGGTTGTGGTGTTATCATTTTCATTGACTTCCATATACTTTTAATTTCTTCTTTAACTGCTTGGTTAGCCCATTCATTCTTTAGTAGGATGTTCTTCAGTCTCCAAGTATTTGTTACCTTTCCAAGTTTTTTCTCGTGGTTGATTTCGAGTTTCATAGTGTTGTGGTCTGAAAATATGCACGGTATGATCTCAATCTTTTTGTACTTACTTAGGGCTGATTTATGTTCCAGTATATGGTCTATTCTGGAGAACGTTCCATGTGCACTGGAGAAGAATGTATACCTTGCTCCTTTAGGATGAAATGTTCTGAATATATCTGTTAAGTCCATCTGGTCTAATGTGTCATTCAAAGCCATTGTTTCCTTATTGATTGTTTGATTAGATGATCTGTCCATTGCTGTGAGTGGGGTGTTGAAGTCTCCTACTATTATGGTATTAGTAATCGATGAGTTTCTTGATGTTTCTGATTAATTGATTTAGATATTTGAGTGCTGCCACATTTGGCACATAAATGTTTACAATTGTTAGGTCTTCTTGGTCTATAGACCCTTTGATTATGATACAATGCCCTTCTGCATCTCTTGATACAGTCTTTATTTTGAAGTCTAGATTGTCTGATATAAGTATGGCTACTCTGGCTTTCTTTTGTTGACGATTAGCATGATAGATGGTTCTCCACCCCCTTATTTTCAATCTGTAGGTATCTTTAGGTGTAAATTGGGTCTCTTGTAAACAGCATATAGATGGGTCTTGTTTTCTTATCCATTCTGTTATCCTATGTATTTTGATTGGAGCACTGAGTCCACTGATGTTTAGAGTGAGTACTGAAAGATATGAATTTATTGCCATTATCATGCTTGTAGAGTTGGAGTTTCTGGTGGTGTTCTCTGGACCTTTCTAATCTTTTTTTTTTTTTTTGATGTTGATATATATATATATATATATATATATATTCATCTTTTCTCCCCTCAGAGAGTCCCCCTTAATATTTCTTGTAGGGCTGGTTTAGTGTTCACAAACTCCTTTAATTTTTGTCTGGGAAACTTTTTATCTCTCCTTCTATTTTGAATGACAGCATTGTTGGATAAAGAATTATTGGATGCATATTTTTCTGATTCAGCACACTGAATATATCCCGCCACTCCTTTCTGGCCTGCCAAGTTTCTGTGGATAGGTCTTCTGCAAACCTGATCTGTCTTCCCTTGTAGGTTAGGGACTTTTTTTTCCCTTCCTGCTTTCATGATTCTCTCCTTCCCTGAGTATTTTGTGAACTTGACTATATATGCCTTGTTGATAGTCGGTTTTTGTTGAATCTTATGGGAGTCCTCTGTGCTTCCTGGATTTTGATTTCTGTTTCTTTCCCCAGGTTAGGAAATTTTACACTATGATTTGCTCACATAACCTTTCTACCCCTAGTTTTCTCTCTTCCTCCTCTGGGACCCCTATGATTCTGATGTTCCTTTTTAATGAGTCACTGATTCTTAAATCGTGCTCTTTTGCCTTAATCTCCCTCTTATTCACTGCTTCATTATTCTCTATAAGTTTGTCCTCTATATCACTGATTCTCTGTTCTCTCTTGTCCATCCTTGCCGCCATTGCATCCATCTGTGATTGCAGCTCAGTTATAGCATTTTTAATTTCATTCTGGCTATTTGTTACTTCTTTTATCTCTGCAGAAAGGGATTCTAATCTATTTTTGACTCCAGCTAGTCTTCCTATTATCGTGATTCTAAATTCTGGTTCAGACATCTTGCTTATGTCTGTGTTGGTTAAATCCCTGGCTGTCATTTCTTCGTGCTCTTTCTTTTGGGGTGAATTCCTTCGTTTTGTCATTTTGAAGGGAGAAAAGGAATTAATGAGGTAGAAAATTGAAATTTAAAAATACTAAAATTAAAACTACACCCACACAAAAATCGAACAGATAATGCTAGATCCTAGGTGTATTTTGGTCTGGGTGTAGAAAGTGGATTGACAGATTAGAGAAACAAACAAAAAAAAGATGGGGGAAGAGAAAAAAAGGAAATTGTTTGAGAATTTGAAAAAATGAATACACTAAAGTAGACTAAAATACACAAACGTACAGAATATAGTAGGAAAAATTATAGAAAAATATTTTTAATAAAAATTAAAAAGAAATATGATTTTTTTTCATTTTCTGTATTTAAGAAAAAAGAAAAGAAATGAAAAAGAAAAAAGATAAAAAATAAAAAAAGGAAAAGACCAAAAAGGAAATCATTTGAAAATTTGAAAAAGTGAATACACTATAGTAGACTGAAATTAAATGATGGGAGTAACATAGAATTTGAAAAAATTTACATAAAAGCAAAAAATAATAATAAGAATTAAATAAAAATATTTTAAAAATAAATTGAAAGTAAAAATGAAATTTTTCTCTTTCTTCATCAAGAAAAAGAAATGAAAAAGAGAAAAAAGAAAAAAAAGAAATTAAAAATTTGAAAAGGTGAGTACACTGAAATAGACTAAAATAAAATGATGGAAGTAAAGTAGAATTTGAAAAAAAATACACAAAAGTAAAAAATATAGTAATAAAAATTAAAGACAGATATTTTTAATAAAAATTGAAAATAAAAATGAGTTTTTTCTCTTTCTGTCTTCAAGAAAAAGAAAAGAATCGTAAAAGAGAAAAAGGAGAAAGAAAGAAAAAAAATTGAATAGATGAACCTGCTAACAGATTGAAGTAGGACTGAAATTGCTTTGTTTTCCCCTAGAGGTCAGTCCATGTAGCTCTTTATAGTCCATAGATTAAGCCGGCAGTGAGGTTTGTGTTCTTGAAGGGTGAAGTTGGCCCAGTTGGGCAGGGCTTGGTGTAACAGCTCCGCTCCCCCCAGATGGTGCTGCTAGCCAACTGGGGTGGATTGTTGCGGTGCTCATGGGTGCGCATGCCCATGTGCGGGAGCAGTGAAAAAATGGCACCACCCAGCCACCCAGTCTGTTCTCCTGGATCAGCAGTCATGAACTGGTCCTCTGTCTTCAGGTCTCATCCACTCCGCACTTTTCCACTGTCTGTGACCAGGCCCCAGGCAGTACCTCTCTCCCAAGTTTTGTCTCAGATGTGGCTGTTTTCCCCGGCCCCTTACTTCCAAAGGACTGCAGCTTTGACCCACTCCGCCCCTCTGCGGGAGGGTCTTACAGAGCGATGGCCAAATGTCGGCTGCACCCAGGAACGCCCACTGTTGCCGGTGCCCAAGACTGCAGCCAGGTGCCAGCCCGCCTCCACAAAAAAATCACGAGTGTAGCCTCAGCATTTCAGGAACCATGGAAAATCACAACACACATCTGACACCAGGCTTCACCCTCAACAACCTTGCCCCAGCACCAGTGAATGTGGCTGTCTTCCGGGGTCTGCTGCAACCAGGTGGCTTCAACAGTCTCTACCAAATGTCCTTCCAACAGTGGAACCGCTTTTCTCCATGTGGCTCGAGAACCTCCCAGACCCCACTCTGTTTCTGGGGATTCACCTTTCCCACCAGAGCACCGGCAGGTATCGAACTGCGCGGAGTTGCTGCCTTTGTGCTCCCCTTGTTTACAGTCTTCATGGAATTTAAACCCTCTCCTTTCTCCTTTCTCCCTTTTTAGTTTAGTGCCTGTGGCTGTTTCTAATTTTTTACTTTCTCTCCAGCTTCTTTTGTGGAGGGGTGCTTTTCCTGTGTGCTCCCCCACTCCCCAGTCTCCATCCTCTCTCCACCCGCAAAAGCAGTTCCCTACCTTTTGGGGTTTCTTGGTCCCCAAGTTCAGCTCTTCAGATGTCATGTACCTGCTGAGTTCTGTGGTTCAGGTTGTGCAGATTGTTGTGTTAATCTTCCAATTGGTTTTCTAGGTGTGTAGAATGGTTTAGTGTTGATCTGGCTGTATTTCACGGATGCGAGACACACAAAAAGCTTCCATGCTGTTCTTCCATCTTGGCTCCTCTCCTGTCTGTCTCAAAGTTTTAATGGGTAATATTTTAGATAACTTTCAAGGTCCTTGGTAACCTGAAACTTTCCAAATAGGATGGTATGATAAAGCTTTGATTATTGAACATTTGTGTTTTTAACTTCTTATTGCTGTGAAATCAAGGCTATAAGGACCTATTGAAAAACATGCTTTGTACTTAATTTGTTCATGAATTTACCATCTAAATGGTTCTGGTGTAAATACCTCTCAATTGTTACTAAGTCCTCAATTGGAGACTAAGGTTACCTAAGAGTTAAATTTCTGCTCAGTGTACTTAAGACTGATGAATATAAAAAAAGCGACCCTGTATGTAGGAAAATAGGAGGTATATAAGAAAGATATAAGAAATTGGAAATACAGTTTAGTTGAGGGTAGAATAAAGTAATTTTGTGCTAAATGAGACTGGTTATTTGGAAAGAAATGGCTTTGGGACAAAATTTAGAAGCAAAAGAAAGTTGCAGAAGGTTGAGATGAATGGAACTTTTAAAGTACACTGGTATAAGTTTGAAATTCTGCTTTTCTCTCTGCTCAAATGATAAAGTTTTCTTGAACTGTTGATCTACTCTTGATAATACAATGCAAACAAAGGTTTATCCTCCAGGAAAATCAAAGTTTTAGCTTTCATCTTTATCAGGTCTTTGATTATTTAATTAAAACTTCTCAATGTTAAAGGAGCTAGGTTTTGATAACAACTGTATAATGCTATACAATTCACCTTTGGGATCTTTTATTGCAACTTTGGTTGAATAAATAAAATTGTAAGATTTGTAATAATCTGTAATCCTATTTAAGATTCACTTATGACTTCTGGGGTTTTAACAAACTTCTCAGGATTTAAATGGTAAATGAAGTCTTCTTGACCAATTAGGCCCTTTTATTTGGGGTGCTAAGTTACTTGGAAAAGCACTGTCATACAATGATAAACCTGCCCAAATATATGCAATTCCTAAAATTTTAATGTTTTGATATAAGGTCATCACTTAATATTCTGATTACTTGAGATGTTATGTGTCACAGAAATAACCGAATTTCTTTGTCAATTGCATCATAATGAACTCTCATCAGATCTTTAACAATGTCTATTTCTGAGATTTTGCCATTTATAATTGTTCTTATTCTCTCACAAAACGTGTTTCTTCTTCAAGGAGATTTATAAAAAGGACTTTGGGGACAAATACAGGTATCCGACATCTTTAAGATTAATACTAAAATGGGTAAGAATTTCCAGAACTAAAAAGATGAATTCAAATTAAACAAGAATTAGGAACATTTTGTGATTCTTGTTGAAAATATTGCTGCTTCTCTAATGTTTCCTCTTCCAGATTAAGGAAACTTTCTCTTAAGATATCTATAATATACAAAAATGTCGTAAAATATTCACTTGTAAACTAAAGCATTTATCTTTTCTCTGTACATAATTCCCCTGAAACTCAAAACTCTCAATGAGTATTCTTTCTTTCATAGCAATTACAATTGTTTGCATAAGTTCAATAAGAATCTGTTCATCTTATAACAGGTCACTATTGAAAATACTGGTTGTTTTACCAAGGCTTTGACTGGAATGTCATATTTGAAGATGACATTCATAAACTCAGATATGACTAGACAGCTTTAAGGAACTAGGATTGGCATTATAAAACATGGACCCATAAAGACCCTTGGAAATGTTGGTCTGGTGCCTTGCTTACAGTTCTCCCATCAGCCTCACCAGGTAAGTAAAGAAGGTCACTTCCTGGCAGGTGCAGGAACCTCAGGATATCTTGAGGACCTCATTCACTCAATTCTACAGGTATTGAAGGCCTGTCTTATGGCAAGTATTTGGCTTGGCTTCTGGCCTGGAGAGACTACTAAAAGTTCAGCCCAGAGATTCCTTATAAAAGGTTCCAACAAAGCAAGCTTTAAAAGATCCTCATGATCAATCGCTACTCTTGCTGACCTTATGTAAATAATTAGGCCAGATTTGTTAGGACTGGATTTGTTCTGCAAATGCATTGGTCTCAATTTGGCTATCTCTGGAGAGGAAGATTTTAGACAGAACAACTATGTTTCAACAATGCACCGTTATGGATGTTAAATTCTAGTTATGATTGCCTTTAAATGTTTTTTGTTTGCCTAAACTAGACAACTTGAGGTAAACTTCATAAAAATTGTCATAGTATTTCATGTATAGGCAATCTTCTGTACTTGTTATTCTATGGGAATAATGAGACCCCATGGTGTCTGATTATTTAAACAACTGGAATGGATCTGTAAATATGCAAACCATATCTTCCCTACGCCTGATCTGACAGTTACCAGAAACCCGCCCCTTTCAAAGATTTAGAGATGGAATTTATAGACATACAACCAAATAGAGGATTCAGTTTCAGGTATCACCCCATGGGTCAATCACTCCAGAGCTAAGAAGGCCACCTCCGAGGAACCCTCAACCTGGAGAAGCGATCCAGATCCAGTCAACCTACTTAAACTGACCATCAAAAAGACATTGGCCCCTGAGATCTCCAGCCCTGCTCCAGCCACACCCAGAAGCTGGCTGGCCTGCACACAGAAGAATCTTGAGGAATCAACATGTGGACCAAGCCCAGGGGTTTGGATGCAACTCTGCCAGCCCTTTCCCTTCACTGGTATCATAGCCCTGATCTTCTTACTGTTGGGCTGATAGAGACTGCACCAACAAGCTGGACATGGGACAAAAGATGCATGCTGGATCTCACATACCTTATCTTATGGATGGGAGCATTATTAAGTATTGCCTCTATATTATGATAACCTCTCTCACCCTCACAACTGCCACTTAACCACTTTGCCCCCAGGGTTGTTATATGACAATAAAGGGGTCAAGGGCATTCAGTACCTTCACCTCCCTCCACAAAGATTGTTACAAGGGAGAAACACCCACTCTGTCAGTCACCCACTGCCCCAATGACTAAGTATTGTACCATAGAGATAACCCAAAATTTCAGGAACACATGTCACAACGAGGGCCTCCAGAGAGGGAAGCAAGCTCGCTACACTTCCCTTCCCCAATGGGGGATCTCAGACAGAGGAGGTGTGCAAGACAGGGCCTTTAAAAAAGTTATAGGATACCCAGGATAGGGTAATACAAGCCACAAAGGCAACCACTCCCCTGGCAGCCTACCAGGGAATGAACCTTTCATCCCTCAATCAAATACCACTCCAGCATTGGGCCAACTCTACAAGTCCTCCATAAAATAGATAATCACACCCAAACCTGCTGGATGTGATGGCCCTCAGCCAAAGAGCTTACCTAGCCACTCCTATCCCTTTAACATGGGAAGCTCCTGAAAATCTAAAAACCAACACCTCTGTATTAATTGGACTCCTGGCCACTGGGATCCGTCTCACAAATGACAACAATCTAATCTGTACAGTTCCTGATGTATGAACGGTACCTCTCTGTGTGAAAGAAATATAACTTTAAAGAGGAATACAACCCTATGTTCAACCCCTGGAGTGTTCTATCTGTGTTTTAATTTGGCCTACCGATGCTTAGAAGCCAACTGGACTCAGATATGTTTTTCCATCCTCCTAACCCCAGAGATATCCGTGTACACTGAAGATCAATTCCTAACAGTGTTTAGCCCCAAGTCCCAGGCTAAATGGGCAATCCTGCTACCTGTTCTTATAGGAGAAGGAATTGTGACAGGAATAGGAACCAAAATAGGGGACATAGGTTCATCTGTAGAACTATACCATAGACTATCTGAAGAGATAAATGAAAACATGGAATGGGTGGCAGATTCTGTGGTAACCTTACAAAGCCAAATAAACTCCCTGGTGGCAGTGTTCCTCCAAAATAGGTGAGCCCTCAACCTCCTCACTTCAGAAAAAGGAGGGACTTGTATCTTTCTGGAGGAGGAATTTTGCTATTTTGTAAACCTGTCAGAAATAGTTAAAACTAAGGTTAAGGGACTCAAGGAAAGAATTCAATGTAGACACCAGGAAAATACTCAATTGAGAGAATGGGATCTCACAGACTGGGCATCCTGGCTCCCTGCCCTGGTGGGGCCCCTCTTTTCCATAATTTTACTTGTGACCATTGGCCCCTGTATACTAAATACCCTGGTAAGTTTTATTGGAAACACTGTTGCTCGCCAAACTGCAGCACATATTTTAACCCTCCGAGGGTACCAATCATTAGAACTAAAAAGTGATGCCTAATAAAAGATTTTTAAAAAGGCATCAAAGGGGGGAATGTTGGGAAAATGAATAAAGTTTACACAAGATGGCTGATGGGACTACAACAAGCTCTGGTCTCTGGCTTAGAAACCCCTCTTGCAGGTCCTTCTTGCCCTGTTTTCCCCACGAGTGAAACCACCCTCCCCCACAAATATGGAGGCTGACAACTATAAATTACACTTCCCGCTTGCATTCGACGCTCAGAACTTTGGAGAAATGGTCTCCTCTGAGCCCGCCAGTGTTAAATAAATCTCTGATCCACCAAGATCTCTGAGTGCCACTTGGTTTTTCCGCCTGTATTCCAGCCTGATTCAGTAACATCAGGACTACACAATGAAAATCCTAGAGACTTCCAGGCTAGGACTCTCAGTCCCTCACAGGAAAACCTGCTTAGAAAAAGATCAAGGGAATTGGAAGGGATGAATTTGTTCCAAATTCATTGTCTCAGATGACAATAGAATAAAACTCTGAATGAAGTGACTGGCACAACTCCCAGAGAAGGTTGAAATCCTGGGACTAGGGAAAACCTGGGCACCGTAGAGAAGTGGAACATATTTTACTTCCCCCTGGGAGTCCTAAAGTAGCATAAAAGCCCTACATTTGAATTCGAACAGTGTAGGAAAGCTAGGACACCTGCCAGCTTTGCAGCTTTTGCTGCCAGAGGGTAAAAGCAGTATGATTTTTGGGGCAGAGTCTCAATATGTGCTGATGCCCAAGGCTGTGGGACTGGGTTCTGAGTTTTAGGGTTTTGAGTAGTTTCTTTCATGTTTACCTGCTGTAAAATGGAAAGGACACACGGGAACACTTAGAGGCTCAGAAAGCAGGATGTTCATGTAGTCTATGGCAGGGGCACAGAGCACAGCAATAAACACTGAACAAACCGACACTGAACAAAAAAAACTCCCCAAGTTTTTAGGAGGGAAGTATTTTCCTCTTGATATCAGAAATTAGTTGTTCTGGGGGTAGAAAGACAATATTCATATATGCTCTCTGGGAGTTAATCAGCTCAATCTGTGTGATTTTTTCCTCTGAATGTGTCCCTGAAGGCCACATCTCCATCAGCTTTTCTCACAGAAGTGAGGCCAACTGTCTCTCAACAAAATATCACCTGCTCTTACCCACAAGCAATCCTCCTGTGCTTAACACAATCAAGTGCCCAATACCTCCTGTTCCCAAGGTAGATGTGGAAGATACCCAAGGTGCACCTGTTCCTAAAGCTATTCCAAACTTATGGGAACTTGGCATGACTCCACAATTAAAATTGGAGAAAACTGCTGCCAGACTATGGCACTAAAAGTCTCCCAGTGAACACATGGCTAGGATAAGTGTAAGAGAATTGAAAAGGATTCACTGAGACCTAGAGTTCATCATCTCATGTGAGAGCATAATGAAGCTGTAGATAATGTTACAGGCACAATTCCCTGGGCAAGTTTGGTATCGAAGGAGTAAGAAAGACCTGTGGCCTGCCTGAAGAGAAGTGGAACATCTGCTAGCTATACCAGAGAATTATGGAAGCAAAAATCATGCACCCCAACCAATTTCAAGAAGGTCTGGAATGTGTAAAGCCATCTCCAGCTTTCAAGCACTGCTTTTCTGTAGACAGATACCACTGTGAGTCACAAGATAGGCTCTTGCTCCTGGCAAGTCTGCAGATTCGGGTTTGGTATTTCAGTCCTTGAATATTTTTGTGCCCTAAGCTGCTCGGTGAATGGACTTGACATGCATGAACCCCAAGGGTCTCAGGAGGTCATTAGTTCAGGCTTCCCTGAAAGGAGTGGACAGAGAGCAAGAAAATAGTCCTATGCCAACAGAACCCTACCAAAAACATAGTTTTCCTGGCAGAAGGTCAATCTTTACTTTTCGATAGCAGAAATTAACTGCTATGTGATGACACATGGTGTGAGTGCAGGCTCCCCAGGAATTACTGGGCACTGTCTGAGGACAGCCCTGTAGCTGCTGAATTTGACCCTAGGCCCTTGCTCCAGAAAGCACTTAGGATCCTTCCCAACATCATCCGCCCCTGTGCACATGCAAACCTCTTCTGCTGACCACATTCAAAGCCCCTGTGCCTCTTTTGGTTAAGGCTTGTCTTGCAGAAGTGTTCCATGGACTCCCGTTGCCCAGCCTATCTCAGGTTACTGGGAACTAGTCACAACTCTATGATTAAAATCAGAAAATGTTCCCCGATTATGTCTGTCAATGTTCCCTAATGCAATCTTCATTAATGTAAGAGCAATGGAATCTGAAGGGAGGCACCGAGGGCCAAATGTCTTCATCTCAGAGGAAAATGGTAGAAAGCTTCACATGAGGGCACTAGCACTTTTCCTGAGGCAAGGTTGGTGTCATCGCCAACATAAGTGGGCCACATCTAAGGAGAACATCCTTGAGCTAAACTTAGGGGCCCTGTGTGCAAAAGGGCTGTCATTCTTTTCCATTCCCTTCCTTCAGTGATATAACAGTGGTGGTTTGGAGGCTCTTGTCTGGCTCCTGACTTATATCCACGTCTGTGGAAATGAGTTCTGGTGTTTTAGTTACTATGTTTACTTTTTCTATCCTTACCTCTCCAAGTATAGACTTTGCATGGGCAAACCATTAGAGTCTCAGAATGAAGTATGTTCAGGCATTCCTGGAGGTGGTGAGAGCAGGGAGTGACCATCTGGGCCAACACAATCCTGCTAAGCACTGAGTTCTCAGCAACAGAACAACCTTTCTCCCCCAACACCAACAACTAATATCTATGTGGCAGGACACCACTAGAGTGGGAACTTGACTAGTTTCTTGTCACTGTCTGAGGGAAGACGAGTCTCTGCTGACTCTAACCCGTAATCTCAGTCTTTTTTTGCCCCTGAAGCGAGGTGGGCTCTTTCCAGCACCACCTGCATCAAAGTGCATTTGGGTTTTATATTCTGTACTCTATTTCACATCTAACCTGATTGTTTTACAGCATGGTATCTTTCTTTGCATTAAACACACAGTGACAAATCACTCTTTGTTTTATGTCTTCAGCTATTTAGACAATAATATAACATTGGACTAAAGTGGGAAGCCTTCTGGAGGTAGCTTTGAGTCATTCTGTGTGATCTCCAAACAGGTAACTGATATCTGACACAAGTATAGAAATACCTAAACTCACGTGAAAGGCAGTCTGTCATTTGTGGTTGTTGAATACTGTCAAATTCTACTATCACATGGGAATAGTGAGTTTGAATATTTTGAAACACTTCTGATTAGAAAATGTAAAGAACCACTGAAGTTTCATGATATCACATTCTTTTCCCATTTTTTCTTAATGTATTCTAAATATTTGAGTGGCAAACAGTTTATTTTATGATATTACTGATGAACTGTAAGTATAAAGAGAAAATAAAAACAAGCGTACTTGGAATACGTAAGTTGATAACTGTAAATCATTAGGCTTTTGTTTTTGTTTCTGTTTTCCTTTTTTGTGTGTGTGCTGTTTGGAATATGTTCCGCCATGAAGCCTCCAGCTTTGCTTTTCTTTTTCCGGATTAATTTGGCTATTCAGGCTCTTCTGTGATTCCATGCAAATTTTGGGATTGTTTGTTGTACCTGTGTGAAAGATGCTGGTGGTACTTTGATAAGGATTGCATTAACTCTGTAGATTGCTTTGGATGTAAGAGATATTTTAACAATGTTTCCACTTCCAAACCATGAGCATGGAATTTTTCCTCATTTCTTTGTATCATCTTCTATTTCCTTCATAAGTTTTCAGAGTGCATATCTTATACCTCTTTGGTCAGGTTGATTTATAAGTATCTTACAAAGTATCTTTGGTGAAATTGTCAGTGAGATTGATTCAGTGATTTCTTTTTCTGGGTGGGTGGGGTATGGGATAGATGGGTGATGGGTATTGAGGTGGGCACTTGGTATCATGAGCACTGGGTGTTGCCTGTTCGAGATGAATCACTTAATTCTAATCCTGAAACCAATATTGCATGCTATGTTAATGAATGAGAATTAAATAAAAATTTAGCATACAACTGGAAAAAAATGAGCAGATTATTTTATCTTGCTATTTGTACACTCCCATTTTGACCCTTCTATCGTGACTCAGAATTTTATCTTGGAGAATTTAGCTCCTGCACACAATTTTGTTTTGGTATTGTGCTTAATAAACATGAAAACCAGACATACATGAACATAGGATGCCTTGGGATAAAGTGTTTTCAGGGAAAAAATAATAAAACACTTCAAATCCTTGATCAGTTTAAAAAAGTGTAGCTCAACATACCAGTTCTAGTTTATCTGAATTTATTTCATAATGAATGATTTTTCTTCAGGACCAATTAATTGTTATGTAAATGATTGGATGTTCTAGCCCCACCATAATGCATTAAGTATAGATTTTGCCTTTTTCAATTAAAAAAAAGGAAATTATATCTTGACATGTTAGAGCAGGGAGATCAATGATATGTAATCTCCAATGGTGGGCAAGCCATAATCAGTTATAGACTAGCCACATCTGGGGATCATTTATATGAAGAAGAAATATATCTGTAGTCTGTGTCACTGTTACTTTGACATCTACTGCAGGTGCCCAAACCTCACCCTTAAGCAAAGCAAGAACTTTGCCATTGGAGCACTGTGTCACTTTGGAAAGGATCTGTGTCCTTCTGAAGGACAGATCTCTGTATGCCTAGCAGCAGAGGCAGGTGTAGAAGTAGGCTCTATGATTCTGAGATATAGTGCTTCTGCTTGGTTGATATCTAGGCCTTCTCTTCTGGGAACTGTATGTGGTAGTGTGGTGGGTGGTTGCTCAAGACCCACTTCTTGAGTTGAGCCTTTGCTGCATTACCATGCCTCTTAAAACAGGGAGCACACTCATGCACTGTTGTGTTAGTGCTGGACATAGACCTGATTTTTCCTCCAAATTTTGGCTCCAAACGTTTGCCTGTTTTATGCAGGTTTTTAGGCACACAGGGACACTTAGTGTACAGGTGTGGCTGAACACTCCCACCTGACACCCTATGCAGTGTTAAGGGAAGCTGACATCCCATCTTCTAGAGAACTGGCTTTTGTAGTTCTCTATGCAAGCTCTCATTGTACCGTAGAGTGACTGATCTGATCAAGAGACTAGGACTGGCCCAGGTCATAGGAGATGGGAAGAGTCCAGAGGATAAAGCTGGGCTCTGCCTTTTTAGGCCATGGCTCAAATCCCTCCCATCAGGTTTGCTTTAGAAATGAGAGAGTCTAATGTTCTGGGAGGAATCGTGCCCACTTGTTCTCCATGTGTGGTCATTTTACCATCCAGTCCCCACATGTGCACTGGCACACACATACTGATGGTGCGTTCAAGAAAAATCAGACCTGGGTAAGTGACAAGAGAGAAAGAAGAAAGAAGATAGAGTTCTGCCATGGGGCTGCAGCATCCATTTTCTTAGCTGTGTGCTCAAAGGCCCAAACATGGTCAAGGAATTCCTGAAATTGGTAGGTTTCTGCTGGACACAGGGCCATCCTTAGCCCACCTCCAGAGGAAAGGACTAGGGTAGTGCTGTGTAACTCTGTGGTCATCTGGAATTATGATGAGCTAACTCCCCATAGGGTATACAATAAGTACAGAAGAAAAGGCTTCCATGTTCTCCTGTAGTGTGTTGTGTTATCAGTGGGTTTCTCCAGGGTTCCATGTAATCGGAATGGGTCAATTGGCCTTGGCTTTCCATCAATGGATGTCTGTGTTCTAATTTACTAGGTAAATGCTTTATACTTGCTGGAAGCCTTTGAGAGCCAAGAGAAGCTTGGAGTCTTTGGTGAAGACTTGGGATAGGGAAGAGCATGTCATAACACTTTACACTGAGTCTACAGTTCAAGCACAATAGCAGTCATTTTTGGGCCACCAGGGTTTTCATTTGGAAATATGGGGCTCATTGTCCTGGTGACATGAGGATGCCTCATAAGTAAATAGTATACACTGGGGATGGACATAGAAAAAGGAATGGCAGAAGCCTGAGATCTCTTGCACAGCCCAGGTGCCTGTAGATCCTGAGCTTTATCCTGGAACCTTAACGGGTCACTTCCTTCATGTCAGCCACATAAAGATGCTGAGTTTGTTTGGATGTTTCATTCCTGTGGCTCCAGTGTTAGTGCTGGACATCAGAGAACAGCAGAATCCTGTGTCAGTGGTACTTTCTTCTCCTCCTTCTCCTCTTCCTCTTCCTCCTCTCCTTCCCACTCCCTTTCTTCTTCTTTTTCTTTCCTTCTTTTTCTTCTTTTCTTCTCCTTCTCGTCCTCCTCCTGCTCTTTCTTCTTCCTCTTCTTCCTCTTCTTCTTTTCCTGACTGACACATTAATTATTTAGTAGCATGGTATTTAACCTCCATGTATCTATGGTTTTTGCAGATGTTTTCTTGTAGTTGACTTTCAGTTTCATAGTGCTGTAGTCAGAAAAGGTGCATGGAATGACTTCAGTCTTTTTGTATTTGTGAAGGTCCATTTTATTACCTAACATGGGATATGTTCTGAGAATGTTTCATGTGCACTTGTAAAGAATATGTATTCTGCTGTTTTAGGATGGAATGATCTCAATATATCCGTTAAGTCCATCTGGGCCAATAGGTCATTCAAAGCCATGTTTCCTTGTTTATTTTCTCTTTAGATGGTCTGTCCATTGTTGTAAGTGGGTGTTAAAGTCCCCTACTAGTATTGTATTGTTATCAATTAGTTCCTTCATTCATTAGTAAGTGTTTAACGAATTTGGGTTGTCCTAAGTTGGGTCAATATATATTTACAAGTGTTGTATCTTCGTGTTGGATTGTTCCCTTTATTGTGATATAGTGACCTTTTTGTCTATTGTTACAGTCTTCGCTTTAAAGTCTATTTTGACTGATATAAGATTGCTATTCCAGCCTTCTTTTGATCGCCATTTGCATGAAAAATGCTACCCCATCCTCTCATTTTCAATCTGTAGGTGACTTTAGGTCTAAAATGGGTCTCTTGTAGGCAGCATGTGGGAGGGTGTTGTCTTTTAATCCATTCTGCCTCCCTATGGTTTTAATGGATTAATTTAGCCCCTTTACATTCAAAGTCATTATTGATGGATACCATTTTATTACTTGTCTTGTGATTTTTTTTGAAGATTTTCTCTGATCATTTTCATGACATTATTTCCTTCACGTTTTCCTGATTTTCTTTAGTGATATGTTTGGATTCTGTTATGTTAATTCTTTGTGCATTATAGTGGTTTTTGATATTTGTCAACCTTTAGGTTTGTATATAACCTCTACTATATATAGTTGTCTACATTAAGTTGATCATAATTTGACTGAACCCCTTGTTTTCTCCTTTCCTCCACACGTTTGAGGTATATGGTATATGTTTTCTATCCTTTTCTGTGAATTCTCTGAATGGTTTCTGTAGAGAAAAATTCATTTCACTGCATTGTATTTTCTACTTTTATACTGACACTTTTCATCTGTCAATTCCACCGAAAGAGTTCCTTTTAATATTTCTTGATATTCTGGTTTAGTCATCATGATCTGTTTAGTTTTTGGTAGTCTGAGAAACTCTCCTCATATTCTGAATGATACCAATGCTGTAGAGAGTATTCTTGACTACCAAACCTGACCCTAAGGCTAACCCTCACACTAACAAATTCTCTCAACTGAGCCCTCCAAGTAGGCCTTTACCATTTTTCATGCACTAGCCCTAAGCCAAACCATGGCTCTGACCCTAATAGGGCTTGAATGGTAGCTCTGAGGAAACTGTGACACATGACTGATACCAGATGACTCGACCAGGGACAAAAAAGCTAATGGTGCCATTTTCAATGACCAAGAGGCAGCCAAAGAGTAGGATTCTGAGCAAAATCCTAACCCTGGACCACACAAACTGCCTAGGCCTTGTACCTTGAACCAAAGCCAGGCACAAATCCTGACAGCTCAGCACTGTGAGCTGTCCTCAGCTCAGCACTCTGTGGGGAGTTGTTCACTGCTGGTGGATGGACCACTACCATCTTCCAGGCCCTATGCCTAACCCTAAATATGACTCTGTTCCTACCAAGGCCTGGATCCCAGGTCTGACCAAAAAAGGAATTTGGGAAACAGGACTAACTCCAGATAACTCAAACAGGAATGGAGAAGGAAGTTCTGCTGTTTGCAATGACCAGGGTGAAGCTCGAATATAGGATTGTGAGCCAACACCTAAGACTAACCCTCACCATCACCCTAGCCCTGAACATTATCCATAAGCCTGAACCTCACCCTAACACTTGCCCTCCCATCAGAACTTTGGGGAGTGCTACACATCAGTGCTGTACAGGCAACTGCCATCTCCTGGTGCCTAAAGCTAACTGTAGCCATGGCCCTGGCTCTTTACAAGCCTGAATCTCAGGTTGGTGGTAACAACAGAAATGAGACACATGACTGATGCAAGGTTATTCAGTCCCAAGCAGAGAAAAAAGTCATGCCTTTTGCAACAACCAGGATGGAACAAGAAAGTTTGATTCTGTGAGAGAATCTTACCCTAACTCATAACATCGTCATAGCCCCTGAACATGACCCTCCCCCTAAAACTCACCCTCACCTCAGCCCTCCAGGGAAGGCTCTGCACTGCTGGTGAATAATCTCTTATCATCTAATAGACTCTAACCCTAACCCTAGCAATGGCTCTGGCACTACCTGGTTCCAGAGTACAGATCTTTGGAAACCACAATTTGGGGACACAGAACTAATGTGAGTTTATTGGCCATGTATGTAGTAGAAGGAATCATTGCCATTTCCAATGACCGGATCAAGTGACAGAGTAGGATTCAGAGTGAAACCCTAACCATAATCCACGCCAACAGCTTAGCCTCTGAATATAAACCTGAAGACTGACCTTCACTCTGGCCATCACCCTCTACTCAGTCCTCCAGGTAGGGCTTCTCCCTGCCAGCAGATAGGCCCCTACCATTTCCTGGGCCCTAACCCTAATTCTAGCATTGTCACTGGTTGTAACTTGGCCAAAATCCTATGTATGGGGAAAAAACCAATTTGGAATACATGACCACTGCAATATTATTCAACCAGGAACACAGAAGGAATCCATGCTCTTGGCCATGACTGGGATGGAGCAAAAGAGTAGGATTCAGACAGATAATCTAACCAGACCGCATACCATCAGCCCAGCCCCTGCACCCTGGGCTGTACCTAGGCTGATCCTCACCCTAACCCTCATCCTCAAAGACCTCTATAGTGAGGGCATTGTGCCTTGCTGGAGGATAGGGACCTATTGTCTCCTGGCCCTTAACGCTAACCTTTCCTATGGATGTGGTCCTCCCAAGCCCACATTTCAAGCCTCAAGAAACAATGGATTTGGGACACAAGACTGACTGAAGTTGATGCAGGCAGGGACACAGTGACAAACTGTGCCATTGGGCATGAGGATGGAACTAGAAAGTATGATTTTGTGTGAAAACCTGACCTTAAGTCACACAATCCACCTAACTCATGAGGCCAAAAACTAAGCCTCACCCTTACCTTAGTGTTACCATCACCCGAGCTCTCTGTGATGGGCTTGGCACTGCTGGTGGATAGGCCCCTACTATCTTCTGGATCCCAACACTAACCCTAGCCATAGGTCCATCTCGACCCAAGCCCGAATCACAAGATGACAGCAACAGTGGATTTAGGACAAATAACTGACTCAAGATGGCTCAATCGGATGCATAAGAAGAAATGGTGCTGGTTGCAAAGATCAGACCTGAAGCAGAACCTAAGACTGACCCTCACACTGACACTTAACATCAACTGAGCCCTCTGTGTACATCTTCACACTTCCAGAAGATAAGCCTTTACCATTTTCCTTGCCCTAACCATAACCCTAGCCACGGCCCTGAATGGGCCTGAATGCTAGATCTGAGGAAACAATGGATTTGGAACACATGACTGACCCAAGTTGCTCACCTAAGTCCATAAGAGGAAATGGTGCCATTTGCAAAGACCACGATGGAGCCAGAGTGTATGATTCTGTGTGAAAACCCTATCCTAGGCCATATAATCAGCGTAGCCCTTTACCCCAAACCAAACCCTGATGGACACTCAGGCTCAATTGAGCCCTCTGTGTAGGTCTTTGCACTGCCAGCAGATAGACCTTTGCAATTTTTCACAGCCTAACCCTAATCCTAGCCATTGGGCTGGCCCTACTTGAGCCTGAGTGCTAGTTCCAAGGATACAACTGGATTGTGACACATGAATTATGCAAGATGAGTTGGCTAGGAACAAAGATGGATGCAATGTCACTTGTAAGGACCAGGATGCAAGGACTGGCATGCAGCCTTGAGAGCTGGATTCTAAACAAAATCCTAACTCTAGACCACAAAATCAGCCTAGCCCTTGAAATGAGACCAAAGCCTGTCACAAATCCTGATTTTGCCCTCAATCCAGCCCTAGAGGGAGGGTTCTGCATTGCTGAAAAATTGACCCCTACAAACTTCCAGGCCCTAACACTAACCCTAGTCATGACTATCCCTACTCAGACCCGGATCTCAGGTCAGACCAAACAAGGAATTTGGGACACAAGACTGATACAAGTTTACTTAGGAATAGAAAAGGAAGTTGTGCTGTTTGCAACAACTGGGATGGAGCCGGAGCAAAGGATTGTGGGCAATTACCCAACCTTAACCCTCACCATCACCTTAGAGGCCTAGGAACACAATCCATAAGCCTCACCCTCACCTAACACTCGCCCTCAACTCAAACCTTCGGGGAGTGCTCTGCACTACTGGCAAAGAGGTCACTGCCATCTACTGGTCCCTAATGCTAACATTTGCAAACTAGTTTCTTCCTAGGTGTCATTCAGAGTGAGTATCTCAGAGAAATATACATTCTTTAAGTTGGGAAATCTGGCCAAGTCCTGATGTCTCTGGGATAATTGGGACACAGGACTCATCATTATTTACCTTTGAGAAGTATGCTGACAGTGGGAGGCATAGGGTCCTCGAAAATGCCCAGCAGAGTGTCCATGTGCAGGCAATGCCAGGGCTTAGGAGGGAGCTGGCCTTACTTCTGGATGAAAGAGAAACTATATTAGACATCTCATTCCCAACTTTATCCTAATCTCCTCTGTAATGTAGAAGCTTGCCCTTCCTTATAACCCTTCCCACCCATTTTCTGTTTTCATAACTAGGTCATGGGACACAACCAGGCGGAACCGGTCTGTCAGCCACACAGCTGCATCTAGGATTTGTGGTAAACTACAACTCTGGTCCTGTGCTATGTGAGAGCAATCAGTTCCTTCATCTCAAAGAAGAATGACCCTCCTGTCCATGAGCACCTGTTGCTTGTCTGGCGATGGTAATCCCCATGGTGGGTGGCCAGCTTGCCTCCCTCCCTGGCTGACTGAAATGTCTTCATCCTATAAGGCAGGTGGATCAGGCATGCACAGTAGACTTCAGGACAATTCAGCCCAAAAAAGCCCTTACAAGGAATACTGCACCATGACTTGGTGACAATACCTAAAGCACCAACAGGACCCCTAACCTGCTATCACTGAATCACTTCCCTTTCTATGTCCTGATGCGTAGGTAATACAAATGAGCCAAGATCAGGAGCCTTCTTTCTCTTTCTTAAAGAAAAGTGCAAGCCTTTTGCCACATGGGCACCCAGGTGTAAGTAATGAATGCTTCTCTTTGCCCCTGCCCACCGGTGTTTCTTACTACAGACAACTACTAGCCTCTCAGGAGATGGTGCTAGGCATGTCCTTCTCAGCTTCATCTTGCTCTCCTTTGTAATGAAACACTTTGGCCCTTTGCCTATTTATTTCCATCCTTTTGCTCCTTTCTTCGAACTAACATCTCTCTGGAGTCCATTCAGATTCAGTGTCTCAGAGCAATATCTTCCAATTTAAACTGGGGCCTCTGGCTGAGTGCTGGTGACTCAGGCATAGATTGGCAACAGGACCTCTTGTAACTTCCTATGAGAACTCTGTTCACAATGAGAGGTGTAGGGCATATGAAGGTGCCAAGATGGATATGGGTAGGTACTCATGAAAGTTTGGAAAGGGACTGGCCTTACACATGGAGCAAGGAGAAAGGAAGGTAGATAAACGTGGCTAGCATAACTCATTACCATCAGTAATGTAGAGACTTGGCATCCCTTGTAGCCATTCCCACCAATTTGCAATTTTCTAAGTCTTGGGTCATATTCAGGGACAACTGGGCCGTCACTCACTTCACACAAGCAGAACCCATAGATTGGTGCTAAACTGCCACTGTGGTCCATTGCTATGTGAGAGCAAACACTAACTTCAAATCAAGGGAAGGATGGCCTTCTTTCACTGAGTGTTTTGCGCTTGGCCAGCTCTGCTTAAATGCAGTAAAAGGAAGACGTGCCTTCATTCTGTATCAAACATGATTCCCATATGCACACTATTCTTCAGACCTGGTGAACACAGAAAAGGCCCTTTGAAGAACTACTGTATCAGGTCCAGGTTCCAAACACTTGATAACCAGCTGGGATAAGGACACCCTTGCCTCTATATCAATGGTGCATTTATTTCCGGAGGGACAGGAAAAATCGCCAAATACAGCTTTTCCTGTTTGTTAATGAAAATAAGGAACTCCTGCAAATTTTCACTCTTATGTACAGCGAATAAAGGTTTCCTTTTCCACCAGCTCTCAGGCTTTCTTTTCTGCCCAGACAGCCAGCCTGCCAGAAGACAGAAGTAGGCACTGAATTCTAACTTTAGCTCATTGTCTTCTGTAATGAACAGCTTTTGTCTTCCAGGTGCCTATTTGCATTTTATAGCTCTATTTTTCAAACTAGGTTCTACCCGGGAGCCATTCAGAGCAAGAGCCTCAGAAGAATGCACTGTGTTTAAACTAGAACATTGCAAGGTTTTTATTAAGAAAGGATGTTGAATTTTGCCAAATGATTTTTCTGCATAGACAGGATCATATAGTTCTTTTCTTTTCTTTTATTAATATGATGTATCACATTGATTGATTTCTGAGTGTTGAACCAGCCCTGCAGCCCAGGAATGAATCCCACTTGATCATGGTGAATAATTCTTTTTATATGCTGTTGAATATGATTTGCTAGTATCTTACTAAGAATTTTTGCATCCACATTCATCAGGGATATTGGCCTGTAGTTCTCTTTTTTACTGGGTCTCTGTCTGGTTTGAGAATCAAAGTCATGCTGGCTTCATAGAATGAGTCTGGAACTTTTCTTTCCCTTTCTATGTTTTGGAACAGCTTGAGAAGAGTAGGTATTATCTCTGCATTAAATGTCTGGTAGAATTCCCTAGGGAAGCCATATGGTCCAGGACTCTTATTTGTTGGAGATTTTTGATAACTGATTCCATTTCTTCGCTGGTTATGGGTCTGTTCAAGTTTGCTATTTCTTCCTGTTTGAGTTTTGGAAGTGTATGGGTGCTTAGGAATTTGTCCATTTCTTCCAGGTTGTCCAGTTTGTTGGCGTATAATTTTTCATAGTATTCGCTGATGATCACTTGTATTTCAGAGGCACTGGTTGTAATAATTCCATTTTCATTCATGATTTTATCTATTTCTGTCATCTCCTTTTTCTTTTTGAGAAGCCTGGCTAGAGGTTTATCAATTTTTTTATTTTTTTTCAAAAAAACAACTCTTGGTTTCATTGATCTGCTCCAGTTTTTTTAGATTCTGTATGGTTTATTTCTGCTCTGGTCTTTATTATTTCTCTTCTTCTGCTGGGTTTGGGGTGTCTGCTGTTCTGCTTCTAGTTCCTTTAGGTGTGCTGTTAGATTTTGCATTGAGGATTTTTCTTGTTTCTTGAGATAAGCCTGGATTGCAATATATTTTCCTCTCAGGATGGCCTTTGCTGCATCCCAAAGCGTTTGGATTGTTGTATTTTCATTTTAATTTGTTTCCATGTATTTTTTTTTAATTTCTTCTCTAATTTCCTGGTTGACCCATTCATTCTTTAGTAGGGTGTTCTTTAACCTCCATGCCTTTGGATGTTTTCCAGACTTTTTCCTGTGGTTGATTTCAAGTTTCATAGCATTGTGGTCTGAAAGTGTGCATGGTATGATCTCAATTCTTTTATATTTATTAAGGGCTGTTTTGTGACCCAGTATGTGATCTATCTTGGAGAATGTTCCATGCGCACTCGAGAAGAAAGTATATTCTGTTGCTTTGGGATGCATAGTTCTAAATATATCTGTCAAGTCCATCTGATCCAATGTATCATTCAGGGCCCTTGTTTCTTTATTGATTCTGTTAGATGAGCTGTCCATTGTTGTAAGTGGAGTATTAAGGTCCCCTGCAATTACCACATTCTTATCAATAAGGTTGCTTACGTTTGTGATTGTTTTATATAATTGGGGACTCCCATATTTGGCACCTAGACATTTATAATCGTTAGCTCTTCCTGAGGGATAGACCCTGTAATTATTATATAATGAATGCCCTTTTTCATCTCGTGTTAGACTTTAATTTAAAGTCTAGTTTGTCTGATATAAGTAAGGCTACTCCAGTTTTCTTTTGACTTCCAGTAGCATGATAGATAGTTCTCCATCCCCTCAGTTTCAATCTGAAGGTGTCCTCAGGTCTAAAATGAGTCTCTTGTAGACAACAAATAGATGGGTCTTGTTTTTTTAATCCATTCTGATACCCTATGTCTTTTGGTTGGAGCATATAGTCCATTTACATTCGGTGTTATTATTGAAAGATATGGGTTTAGAGTTATTGTGATGTCTGTAGATTTCATGCTTATAGTGATATCTCTGTTACTTTGTAGAGTTTGCAACATTTAACTCACAGAATCCCCCTTAGGATCTCTTGTAGAGCTGGTTTAGTGATGATGAATTCCTTCAGTTTTTGTGTTTGGGTAAATCTTTATATCTCCTTCCATTCTGAATGTTAGACTTGCTGGATAAAGGATTCTTGGCTGCATATTTTTTCCTGTTCATCACATTGAAGATTTCCTGCCATTCCTTTCTGGCCTGCCAAGTTTCAGTAGATAGGTCTGCTACTACCTTTATGTGTCTGCCTTTGTAAGTTAGAGTCTGTTTATCCCTAGCTGCTTTCAGAATTTTCTCTTTATCCTTGTATTTTATCAGTTTCACTATGATATGTTGTGGAGAAGATTGATTCAAGTTATTTCTGAAGGGAGTTTTCTGTGCCTCTTGGATTTCAGTGCCTTTTTCCTTCCCCAGATCAGGGAAGTTCTTAGCTATGATTTGTTTAAGTACACCTTCAGCCCATTTGTCTCTCTCTTCCTCTTCGGAATTCCTATGATACGGATATTGTTGTGCTTGATTGCATCACTTAGTTCTCTAATTCTCCGGTCATACTCCTGGATTTTTTTATCTCTCTTTTCTCAGCTTCCTCTTTTTCCATCATTTGTCTCCTAGTTCACCTATTCTCTCCTCTGCCTCTTCAATCTGTGCTATGGCCGTCTCCATTTTTTTTTTGCACCTCATTTACACCATTTTTTAGTTCCTCATGACTATTTCTTAGTCCCTTCATCTCTGTAGCAATAGATCCTATGCTGTCCTCTATACTTTTTTCAAGCCCAGAGATTAATTTTATTACTATTATTCTAAATTCTTGTTTCTTATATTGCTAAAATCAGCTATGATCAATTCGTTAGCTGTCCCTACTTCCTGGAGTTCCTTTTGAGGAGAATTCTTCGATTTTGTCGGTTTAGCTAGTTTTCTGTCCCTTATGAGTTTTAAAACCTTGGGTGCTCTGTACCTGTGAGCACTGCTATATTAATGGAGGGTATACACTGTCCAGAGTCTGGCCCTTCAGAAGGTGTTTTTTAAGGGGTTGTTACTTGCTCTCTTTTGTTGTGACTTTGGTTATTTTATTACCCTACTCGTAGTAATATTTTGTACCCTTCACCAGGTGTGCTTTGATTTGTTCCTTGCAGTAGTCCTGTAAAGGAGAACAGATAGACAAACAGGAGACAAAATACACAAACACACACGTAAATAACACAAACAAATAAACAAAAACAACCTAAAGAGTAAAAAGAAAAAACCCAAAACACTGACTACAAGTAAAGAAGAGAGTGGGGGGTGGTGTTGAAGGAAGAGCACATACAAAGGGAGAAATGACAGGAGTGGGGAGGGGGGAGAAAAAATAAATGTTGATTAGGCAGAGAGACTAAAAGGCTTAATCCAGAGAGAGACAGGAAAATAAAGCAGGGGGTGGGGAAAACAAAACCAAGATAAAATACCCAGGCAGAAAAACTATATGGTTTGATTATTCCTGAGAGAGAGAAAAGAGTGTAAAGAAAGAGGTATAGAACATGTATCAAGACAATGGATTAAATATGTCTCTTTAGACAGACCAATAACCAGAGTAACTAGCCTAGGGAAGGGAAGAGATAAGGAGGAGAAATGGTGGGGGGGTGGAGAATATATCTTTGTATCCAGAATTGACCTAGAGTTAATCCAGGCAATGCTGCATCACTTGGAGGTAATAGTTGTCCGCAAGGTCTGTGCTGCTCTGGTGGATATGCAGTTACCCAGTGCAAAGGGGCATGGTTTGGTGTAATCTGACCCCACCTCCTCTGTGGGCCCAGGAGTGATCCCAGAGGCCTTGTCTTGGTGGTGATGGGGGCGGGGGAGGGGAAAATGGTGATTCCCTAGTCTCTTCTCCATGGAGCAGGACCTGGTGGACTCCTTTAGAGTGGCCCTCACTGTGCAGCAGGCGTAGATGGGCAGTCCTTCTCTATCAGCCAACTCCCCCGACTCTGGGCTTGGCTAGGATTCAAAGTCCCACTCTATGTGCTCTGCCGCTGTGGAAGTGCCTCTCAGTGCAGTGATATGTGGTCCCGGCTGCTTTGTGTCACTGAACTTCAGGGAGGACTGTCTTCTACTGCACACTGAGCCACTGCCCTCGCGGCCATGAGCCCCCAGGGTGGTGGATGTAGGCAGGCTTTATCTTTTCCCACAGCATGCCAGGGAAACGACCACATTATCCTCCTGCAGACTGAGGCCTAGGCCCAGCCACTGCACCCAAGGGTGGCAGATGCAGACAGGTTCTGTGCTATCATGCAGCCCTCCAGGGATGGAACTGCTTTTACCAGCTGCGGACTGAGCCTCTGACCTACCACCACACCCAGGTCTGGCTCCCCTCCTCCCCAGGTACACAAACAGGGACCCGGCCCCAGTCCGAAGAAAGCCCCGCAGTTAGAGATCAGATCCTTCTAAGTCTCAGTCCCAGGTCTTTCTCTTGTCTGGTTATGGTCCTGCACTTCCCTAGCCGCTCTTTCTCTTCCCTTCATCTCTCCCCAGAAGGGGGTCCCTCCCCTCTGTGACCACGCGGCCTTTTTTCATTTGTCTCTCCCAGTTCTCAGTTAAGCACTATCTTTTTTCCAGCTTTCCCATTTTCTTCCTAGTAGATTCTGTCTCTTTTCCTCCCAGGCTCTGGTGTTCAAAGTCTTTTGGCTTCTACACTTCTTTGTTTGAGAGACGCAGGATGTATGGATCCCCCTATTTCTCTGCCATGTTGGCCCCTCCTCCCTGGAGACCATCTTTCAACTACATCTTGTTTCACCAAGTAAGAAGGGTTTGAAAACCTGTGGGATCTTATGTGGATAGTGCCATACACTCAACTCTGTCAAACTGCCCTTTGGGGAAACCGTTTTTCAAATAACATCTTGTATCACTGAGTTATAAGTGTTTGAAAACCTATGTGGGGCACGAAGTGGAAAGTGACATGTACTTGATACTCTGAAACAATCCTGCGGAGGAACCATCTTTCAACTAACATCTTGTTTGACTAAGTTAGAAGAGCTTGAAAGCATATGCAGACGTATATGATAAGTGCTATATACTCAACTATGTGAAAAAACATGGTGGGGAAAACACCATTCAACTAACATCTCCTTACTCTAAGTTAGAAGAGGTTGAACAATGACAGGAGGCCTATACTGAAAGTGCCACATATTCACCTTTGTGAAACTGCACATTGGGTAAACCATCTTTCAAGTATCACTAAGTTGGAATTATTTGAAATTTTATGCGGAGAACGATGTGGAAAGTGACATTTACTCCACCCTGTGAAGGAATACTGTGGAGATACCATCTTTCAACTAACATCTTGATTCATATGTGGGGTCAATGCAGAAAGTGCGATATACTCAATTCTGCGAAACAACACTTTGTGGAAAACATTTTTCAACTAACATCTTATTTCACTAAGTTAGAAGTGTTTGAAAACCTATGGTGGCAGAAAGTGCCCTATACTCAATTATGTGAAAAAAAAAAACACTGTGGTGAAACAATCTTTCTACTTATATCTTCTTTCACTAAATGAAAACTGTTTGAAATCTATGTGGAACCTACAAGGTAAGTGCCATATAGTCAACAATGTGAAAGAACACTCTGGGGGAGCCATCTTTTAACTAACATCTAGTTTCACTGTGGTACAAGTTCTTGAAAACCTATGCAGGGACTTTACGTAAAGTTCCATATCCTCAACTCTGTCAAACTTCACTTTGGGGAAACCATCTTTCAACTAACCTCTTGTATCACTAAGAAGTGTTTGAAAACCTATGCAGGGCCTATGTGGAAAGTGACATATACTCAACTCTGTCAAACTGCACTTTGGGGAAACCATCTTTCAACTAACATACAACCATGCAACACACGAATTACACAAACCAAACATATATCACACATATCACAATACACAAACAACACAAATACAAAACATTTATGACAAACACACTACACATGACCACATGTACACTTCTCTCAAGACACTTATAACACACATACACGCACACCCTGCCCATTCCACACACGTTGCCCTCTGCATTAGCCACATTCATACTAAATACACACCTACATCACACATATATCATCTACAAATACATTAAATACATCATATATATATCACACACTCACCATGCATGTGCCACAAACATATCCAACACAGATCCCACATGCCCCACACACCTACAGTTATAACCCTCACACAGGATTACCACACTCAACACATATATAGCACACAATTTCCAAACACACCACACATACACCCTCCACATAGACACCACACACCCCAAACCTACGCCACATATACAGAAGGCAGATGCCAAGTCCTCTACACATCAACTACAAAGACACAACACACACTGCACATATAGACACAAATGTGACACATATACCACACAGCTACACCACTCTTACACCGAACACACAGCAACAGATAGTACAAACACATACCTCACATAACCCGTGAATACCACACAAACACCTCACCCAGTCACAACATACACACCACTTACACATCACACAGATATCTTCCACACACTATTTACTACACATAATACACATATCACACACACACATATATACACACCTTACACACATATGCCACACAAACACACTCCATATATACACCACATACATGCCAAACATATACTACACACAACACACATATACTACACAGACACCACATCTACAATAAGCACACCATGAGAATCCATACATCTATGATATATAGACACCATGCACACCACACACACCACACTTATATTGCACAAACTCCACCCGCATGCCACACCACAAAACCTCCCATGCACCACATACAAAACACACATGCCGTACAAAGACCATACACGAACATACATTCTATGTGGAGCATACATACATGACATATATAGTAAAATCACAACATATATACACTTAAAGACCACACAGAAAGACACATACATCACCTACAAACCACTGACACACCATACACGCATATCACATTCACCACACAAATGCAGTACACAGAAACAAACCACATATACAACATACGTGCCATCCATACAGAACAGGATCATGCACTCAATCACAACTACTCCCAACATACACCACAAACACCACACACACCATGCATATACCTCTCAATACACCCACCAGACGCCACCCACACCTTGTGGTTTACCGCCTGTAATGACACTGCTCAAGTGTCTTTCATGTAGCCTTTCACATACATCTCATAGTTTGTTGAAACATTCTTTATTAGTGTGTGTTGGGAGAGCTAGCATGGCAGCTGTTGTAGTCTCATCCCGTGAATGTAGCTAGATCACTAGGAAATCATTCTAAATATCCCAGAAAGCAACACGAAGACTGACAGAACCAAGGCCATGGTTACAGGGAGAGAAGAAGCCACATCAAAGAAACTAGGAAGTGCAGAGAGGGGGTTGGGGGAGAAAAATATCAAGGGTGCTGCAGAGGAGAGGGAGCCCTCATTGAGGAAAGAGGGAGAGGAAGAGAAGCACACAGAGGAACACACAAGGTGACCCTTCCCCCAAAGACACATGAAAAGAGGCTCAACATCACTCATCATCAGGCAAATACAAATCAATACTACAATGAGATATCACCCACGTCTGTCAGAAGGGCTACATTTGACAACACAAGGAACAAGTGGTGTTGGCAAGTTTGGGGATAAAGGGAAACCCTCTGACACTGGATGGGAATGCAAACTGGTGCAGCCACTCCAGAAAACAATCCAAAGTTTCGTCGAATGTTGAGAATACGAGTGCCCTGGGGCACCTGGGTGGCATGGTCAGTGAGGCGCCTGACTCTTGATATCCACTACAATCAGGATCTCACAGTCATGGGACTAAGCCCTTGTTGGGCTCTGCACTGACAGCATGGAGTGCGCTTGGGATTCTCTCTCCATCTCTCTCTGCTCCTCTCCATCTCTCACTCTCTCAATCTCTCCTCTCTAATAAATTAATTAATTGAAAAAATTGCTTACCCTTTAAAACTTATAGTTGCCCTATGATCCAGCAATTGCCTTATGAGGTATTTATCCAAGGGATACAAAAATAAGAATTCAAAGGCACACAGCCACCCCAGTGTTTTTCAGAACACAATGAAAAATAGCCAATTAGGGAAAGGGCTCAAATGTCCACTGGCTGAGGAATGGATGGAGATGTGGTATATACATACAATGGAATATTACACAGCCATGAGAGAGAATGAAATTTTCCTTTGCAATGATTTGGACGCAGCTCAAGAGTAGTATGCTAAGTGAAATAAATCAGTCAGAGAAAGGCTTATACTGTATGATTTCACTCCTATGTGGAATGTGAGAAACAAAACAAAGAAATAATCATGGTGGAAAAAAGAGAGTGGCAAAACAAGAAACATGCTCTTAACTATTGAGAACAAACTGATAGATACCAGAGAAGAGATGGGTGGGGAGATTGGGTTATATTAGAGATGGGAATGAAAGAGTACACTTTGTGATGTGCATGGAAAGTTGTGTGGATGGGTGAAACAACTGAATTCTACACCACTGAATTCTACATCAACTACACAAATTACAACTGAAATCTACACCACTGTATGTTAACTAACTGGAATTTAAATAAAAACTTATAAAAAAAAAAACCACTGCATATTAGCTGTAGGAAAAGGCCCGGTGCTGAAGTGCCCAAAGCGTTACTGTGCTTTAAGTGACATTCTTGTCTCTCATAGACATATAGAGTAACACTTTGCTCACCTCTCTGTATCGACACTTGTACTTTACTGCTGAAAAATACCCTTTGCTGCAAGAGGGATTTAGAAAGCTTCTTGGGGATATTGAGTCATATGTATTATTAAACCCTTGTGTAGAAGCACCAAGAAATGCCCTAGGGTTAGGTGCCTAAAAGTAGAGTGTGACACACTGTGTCTGCCCCCACACCAACCGAGATCCCTGGCTTGTAGGTGAGTTTCAGAGTCATTCCTGACACAATGCAGGGCTCTCAGAGGATGATATTCCATAGGAGAGCTACCCCCAATGTCCCTGCTCTCCTGGTGCTGGGCAGGCAACAGTATCACAGGAATGTGGCCACTTGGACCCCCGCCCCTAATGGATGGAGCTACCATCCTTCGGAAGAACAGTCTGTGAAAATACACCATTCTCCATGATATGATCAGTGCACCAAAAGGCTTTCGAATAAATAGTGCACAAACGTTTGTTCCCACCTCGTGATCATCACATGGAAGCACATTCTTCATATCGCAGAGCCACTGGTGACCCTCTTTACAAATACGATGGGCTGAAACCCACAAGAATTCAAAGTTGTGCTCTAATTCTTAGGGGACAATGTGGGGCTCTTTCTCACAGGCTCCAAAAGGTATCTTTTGGAACACTCCTGTAGCCAAAGACCCCAAAAGTGCTTTTGATTCCTGTGTGAGCCAGATTGTGAATACATGAGCTAGTCAGGTTCTTGTAAACATGAACACTGGCCCTCAGTGTATCTAGTCTCAGAAAATTGCTTTATCACCCATCAAGGTTCATCTTGTGGTCCATAAAAACTCCGTCTTTTTGAGTATTATAGCCAGCTGTAGATGTCCAATGGGGACCATCCCTGGTGACTCTGTGACGGGTAAAGCCAGAGACCCTGGTCTTGTGGCTTTAGGACTACATGGACATCCAGAGCCCTATGGCACCAAAAGGGGTCCAGTCAAGAGCTGTGCATGGGGAGGCTCAGGCAGAGGTATACTCCAGAAGCTGGCTTCCTTACTGGGTTTCGGGGAAATGAAGATAAATGTCTCCATTCCACATTGATCACATTCCCATTGGATGGAAATTTTGAATCCCCTTTGGTCTTGGCTGCAGCCATCTCCTCTGCCTCCCTCTGTGTCCGACTGCCTGTTGATTCACCCTTAGCAGCCATGAGCTGACACACACTCAGCAGGCACCCAAGGATGGGCATCGGGCTCTTACTCCGTCCCTTGCTCAGTTATAGCCATCAGCATCAGATATACCAAGGGAGAATACTCCTCCTATCCGTGAGCTTGGTGGTTGGCTGTTTGTAGCAAGGGGTTGGGGGAGAGGAGCCACACAGCTTCCTTGCTCTGTCTGATTGAGGTGCCTTCCTTCTGAAAACCAGACAGTTCACACAAGAGCTGTAGGCTCCAGAAGCTGGTCATCAGAGAAGGAGCCTTTATAGGAAGAGGGCACCATTGTCCCTCTCCACACTCTGGAGCCACAGCTAGGGGCACCTCTCAGCTACAGCACAGTCACTGCTCACTCCATTCAATCATAAAAAAAGCAGCAAAAGCCGACCAAGTCCCAGGGATCTTTAGGTCCTTCTGAAAGAAAAAAGCAGGACTGGTGATGATAGGGCTCCCAGGTGGAGTCTCTAGAGGGCATAGCTTCCTAAGCCCTCTGGTGATCTTTTTACAATCAGGTTTGCTAAGAACAGGCCCTGGACACTCCCCTCCTGATAGAATTCCTCTTCCAAGCTGTGAAGAGCTCTGGCCCTCCTTTTTCGCTTTGACATATCTTTGATCTCTTGTAGAAACATGGTTCTGCCCACAATCCATTCAGAATCAGTGTCTCAAGAGCCCTATCCTCTGCCTTCCACCTGAGAGTGTGGTCCAGTCCTTGTGACTGGGGATGAGATTCATAAATGCATTTGGCTTCAGAAGTATGCGACCATTCTGAGGCTGAGGGCATTTGAAGTGGTCCAGCAGACAATGTTTGGTGTGTAGGCGGGACCAGAGATTTGGGCGGGGAGCTGGCCTCCCTGTGGGCCAAGGCCAAATGAAGCAAGACATCTGTCTAAGCGAATCCCCATTCCCACTGTAAATGTCGAGTTTTGGCCCAACTGGTGCCCATTTCCTTTCCCTTGATGTGTGTCTGAAAATGTGTGTGTGTGTGTGTGTGTGTGTGTGTGTGTGTGTGTTCCTTAGGACCCATGGAATCATAACTAACTCAGCTAGTATCTCTGCCTAGGCCACATTCTCCCACTCTGCTCCTGTGCTCAGTGAGAGCTAACAGGCTCTGCTCTACCAAAGGAAAGAAGACCTTTCGTCCATGTGTACTTGGTGCTTGGCTTGCTGTGCTATGGAGGGGAAAAGAGAGCCAGCTTGCCTCACTGACCTGGGTGACTGAGGTGCCTTCATTTTGAAAAGCAGACAGGTTGCACATGGGCAATATGAAGGAGGAGGGGGTCAGCATTTCATGAGCCCTTGCCAGGAATGAGGGAACCAAGTTCTTGTAGCAGATTCCTGAATAAGAGCCCTCAGAACCCCCTGGCTACAGCTCAAACACTTCTGCCTCCCACTACTGATGGGGAAATGGCATGGATAGACCAAGCCAAAAATCACTGGCTCCTAAAGAAAGAAGGCATGCTTCTTGCTGATAGGACTTGCAGGTGTAGTCCTTCAGAGGGCCCCCTTGGTCTAAGCCCACAGGCCTTTCTGATTCTCAACATGACCTGGTTGATAAGAGACTACACTGGGTACTTCATTCTCAATTTTCTCCAAATCTCATTTGTGGTGAAGAATTCTGGCATTGTGTGTCTCCATTTCCGCTCCTAAACTTTTTTGATGAAAGAGGGTTTGCATGGACACTATTCTGGGACAGTGCCTCAGAAAAATATCCTCTTGTTTCAACTTGGGGGTTTGGTGGTATGCCTGTGATGGTGATAGAGGTACTGCACTGGGCCCTTTTCAGTTTGGGTTCAGAATGTTGTGGCCCTCCACATACCCAGGGCCTGTGAAGGTGCCCAGGGAGAATGCTCATGGGAAGTCAAAGCCCGTGGTTGAGGGTGGATCCCAACTCTTGTGTGGGGCAAGGAGAAAGAAAGGTCATGGTCTCCATCTGCGGTTTCCTCCATGTGCATTTGAATGCATAGCTTTGGCTCACCTTGTAGTCATTCCTCTTCCATTGCTGCATTTCTAACTTGGTCTCAGTTCACACACGGTTACCCTACCCTGTGTCTGTCACCTACACCAACCAAGGTCCCAGTTTAGGGGTGAGATTCCAAACTTTTCCTAACCCAATACAGGGCTCTCTGATGTGATGTCCCAAAGGACACCTGTCCCCCCCTGTCCTTGAGCCTCTGGTTGTAGGCAGGCTACAGTATCACGCAAATGGGCAGCCACATGGACCGCTGCCCCTAATGGAAGGAGCTACCCTCAATCGAAAGAACAGTCTGTACATATGCACCATGATCCCGGACGTGGTCAGCACGCAAAAATGCTTTTGAATAGAGCACCGAGTCCTTGTCCCACAATCTGATCATCACATGGAAGCACATTCTTCATAGGTCACAGCCAGTGTTGCCCCTCTCTACTAATATGATGGCCAGAAGCACACCAGAAGCCAAAGTTCCCCTCTATATACTGCCAGAAGCCGAGCTATCCAACCAGCCTGATGGCAGGGTCCAGGAAGTGGATGGATCAGGGCTGCAGGGCAGCCCACCGACAGTGAAGCTTCTTGTACTCCTGCTTTTATGTAATTTGGCCTTAATAAAGTACCTGGGGAATTGTCTGTTGGGGAATTTCCCTCAACAGGCCCCCTGGGAAAAGAATCATTGGGAAAGAAATAAGGTTCTGCAAGGAATTGTGCAGCCCTACATTTAGCCCTTGCCAACCCCTATAAAGACTCCTCTACCTAAAGGAAGGATAGCCTCATACATTTGCCAGCAAAGGAGGGACAAATGGATTTGAAAGCCCCACTCTGGCAACAAAGGAGTGTATCTATGGGCACAAATTACTCCAACCCCTAGGCCCACTTGGCCCCCAGGAGGCATTCCAGGTGATGACTGAACTTAGTCGGTTAAAGTACAGAATGTTTCATTAGTTCTAGGTGCATTGTCTCTCTGAGAATGTATAAGGCATGGGTTCCTAAGGCACTCTTGGCCCCCTTCTGGCCCCTGGACTGAGGCGAACACTTTTGTTCCTCGAGCCACAAATGGTTCAGGGAAACAACTAAGAGGTCTTGTCCTTGTAACTGTTCTACTTGAGGTGTTGAGAGATAGATGACTTTTCGTGACAACAGCAAAGCAAATGCTTTATAGATTACAGCTAAACATAGATACATAATGAAAATAATGTAAGAAATTAATTTGTAAGCAAAGGGCAGGAGGAAACATAATGAGAAAATAACCATGTTATTCCTTAAAGTGTGATTACACATAGGAACATTTTTAGAATTAGGTAATGCTAGAAAACATAGATGACGTACGCTATAAGGAAAATTGTTAACGTATATAATGTCACGTTTGCCACAACAAAGTGGCCAGTTCAACACACTGCTGTTGTCTGTGTCCATTTTTATTTTTGTTTTATTTTTTTTTTCACTTTTTTGCTGATGCTCTTCATCCTTTGGGAACACCTGGACCTGCTGGAGCTGGACACTGGCAGAGTTCATGGAAGGAGCCAATCTTAACCTGCCCTTCCAAACTGAACAAGAGCATTGGCTTTATATGCCAAGACTTCAATGGTGGCTTACTTCAGCACCTCCTTATGTGTGTTACTGACCTCAGCAACTTTTCTGCTCGTATTAAACTAAAAATCAACTGGCTTTTGCCAAGTACAGCCCCAAACCTGTACAAGGACAATTTTACCTTTTTCTCAGCCACAAGCTTTGATATACCTCAAAAAACAAGCACATCTCATACTCCTAATGTTATAGCCTGCTCTAGTCTCAAATATTCAGACCAGCCCCCCCTCCACCCCCTGGAATATTATCCCCTGGACAACCTTATGGAGAAACTGAGCATAATCTTCACGGGGGTAATTGGACTATTACTGACAGGGGTCCTGGAGGACATCTTGAAACAAAATATTCTAATAAGACCATAACCTTTGGCCAGCTTAATAGGGAGGATATTTTTTTGAGAAAACGGAGGCTTGTCTGGCCCTGTAATTTGTGCACATAAAGGGAAATTAAAAGGACCTTGGCATGTTAATCTTTGTAAGCTACGTCTTCCCTTCCTCACTCGTACTATTAGCCATGGTGACATTTATGTGAAACAACACGCTAATCTAACTTGGGTCTCCCTGTTCAATAACCAATTCGCATGGACCACTATTTGCATCCATTCTCCCTATGTTCTCTTTAGACCTCCACCTTACATATCCGACAACTAGAAAATAATTATAATGTCTCTACCTCCCAAGGTTGGCTTATGTCCTGCGTAAGTAATGATAACATCACCCAATTAAACATCTCCCCTCTCTTTAGTACTTAGAGAGCGTGTCTCAACCTGGGTTCCTGTTAATATCTCTGAGCCCTATATGCACCCATTAAGACTAGGCACGCTTTCCAAGCTTGTTCAATACTGGTACTCTGCTGCAAGGCAGAAAAGAATTGTTGGCCTGTTAACCGTGGGCATCCTAGCAGCAGTAGGCGTTATCACCTCTGCCACTGTAGCTGGAATCAACCTGCATCATACTATCCAGACAGCCCATGTCCTTAATAAATTTATGGTCAACACCACCAAAGAATTCATGAGCCAGACTTCCACTGATAAACAAGTCTTGGCCCGCCTCGAAGCTCTTGAGGCTGCAGTAGAATTTATTGGAGAAAGACAGGAGGTCTTTTTCCTCCACTCTAAACTTCCCTGTGTCCCTAACTACCAGCCTATCTGCATGACTGGCATTTCTTAGCTTGGGATGCTGTCCAGAAACACTTTCACAGTGTCTTTTGTTCCCACCTCTCTAACAATATAGTTTTAGATATGACTTGAGCCAACAGCTACAATATGCAGAGTACCAGCTTAAAAATGGGCTGGTTCTTGGGAAATGTGCCATGTCCTAAATCCTTTCTCACTTACAGCTGGCGCCCATCTCACATTCTGAATAACTTTGAGAAGTGGAATGCTTTTACTGTGTCTCTGCTTATGTCTTTGCAGAATCACCTTCCAAGCCATCCAAAAGCAAAAGAATGACCAGAAGCTCATCATGATGGTCCCGGAACACGAAGCTAAAAGTACCAAGAAAAACCAAAATGGGGAGCTGTGGGGGATAAGCTTAGGAATCCCCTGGGCTTACACAAATGGGTTCATGTGGCATAAAGAAATACAAAGCCATAAAGTGCTCACTCCCGAGTTTGGGTAAGCCATATTTGCACCCCAAGACTAGAGGGGTGCAAAGATACCCCGAGAATAGGGAGGCACAAAGGTGCCAGGAATAGGGAGGTGCAATGGGGCCTTGCTCCAAATGTGTTACAGAATTATGTGTACATGAGGAAACCTAGCGCTTCTGAGGGTCCCAGCATGGAAAGTTTGCCTGTAGGCAGGCCCAAAGGAATAAGGAGAATACCAGTCCTTCTGCAAGAAGAAAACACTGAGCCATACAATACATCTTCAGTTGTATCCCGTTCTGATTTGAATTGCGGATGGAGATTTCCTCTGGACTGGGCTTCTAGGTAAACCCAGTGTTTTTCCCATTCCCCAGTGCGGATGAAGATTTCCTCTGGACTGAGCTTCCAGGTAAACCCAGTGGTGTTTTTTCCCATTCCCAGTGCGGAGGTGCTTACAATTATGAAGACAGCCAGCTTCAGGTAGATTATATTAGTCACTCTATTCTCTGCTTCTTCCCTTTCTCATAGGAAAAGAAGTACTCTGGCCCTCCATGTGTCCATTCTCATTCTGTCACTGGGTTTCTTTCTTTTTTTGAAACCTGGTTTTCAACACTTACCATTTTTTGAGTGAGGAAGACACACACACACACACAGCCATGAGAGGGGGTAGGAACAAAAAGAGGGATATAGAAAATCCGAAGCAGGCAACACTCTGTGAGTACAAAGCCTGATACGGGGTGAGACCTCACAACTATGACTTTGTGACCTGAGCTGAAATCAAGAGACAGCCACATGACAGACTGAGCATCCCAGGTGCCTCGTGCTTTTTGATTTCTCTAATTATATGTTGGTTCCCACTAGGCACAGACAGCCTGTGAGAAATGGGTGATTGGTGGAAATTTCTCACACTGCTTCCCAGCTAACAAAGCATTCAGTTTCTGATACACAAGAGGATCCACTGACCCCTGAGACTGATGACTTGGTGCTTGAAACCCTGGAGTTGGCATGGCAATAGTTAGACAGCAGAACTCCAACCACCGGCTGCTACGGATGCCTTCATCTGAACAGCAGACAGTTCATCCATTTGCAGTATTCTTCAGGACCTGCAAAATGTGCAGAAACAACCCATTCAAGGACCAGTGCAACAGAGCCACTTTCTAAATACTGGAGGGTCAGCCACAAACCAGAAACTGCTAACTGTGTAGCATGACTGCCTCAGAGGACAGGAAAAAACAAAACAAAAGAAAAAAACAAAAAAATAATATCGAATGCCAGAAACGTTCCCTCTCCTTGTGAAGGAACAATACAGGAGTTATCCCTTTGTCCTAGCACACACAGGGTTCTTACTCCTGAGACAACCATGTTGCCAAGAGATTGTTCCAGTCACTGCAGTTTCTTGCCATAACCCATCCTTTTCTGTTAATAGACAAGTTTGGTCTTCTGTGTCTTCTCCTCCACCCTGTTGCTTTTTCAAGCTCAGATCTCCCTGTTGTCCATTGAGGCCCATTGTCTCAGATCCATTTCCTCTTCTTTTAACTAGGAAGTCTGACCAAATTCTTGTCACTCTGGGATATGCTGGGCCACAGGGACCCTCAAAAATGGCCTCCCAGTACTCTGTTGACAAAGATAAGCCCGGGACATTTCAAGGCGCCCAGCAGGAATGCTTGTGTGTATTCAGGGTCAGACGTATCAGGAGGGAGCTATCCTCACTTCTGGGCCAAAAGAAACATGGAGCTAGACAATTCATTCTCAGATTTATTTCCATTCTCAGCTGAAATGAAAAACTTTGGCCCTGAGTGTACCCATTCCAATTCTCTGGATGTATGGGTCCCAGGTAAGGTGAATGAGGCTGTCCCCCACATAGCGAGTGCCCAGCCAGTCCCAAGGAGCTCTGACTCTGCTCTGTGCTAACCAAGAGCAATCAGTTGCTGATATCCCAAAGGAAAGATTGCTTTCCTGGGAGTATTGGTGTTTGTGGCTGGGTGATGAGGGAATGATGGTTAGCCATCTTCTCTCCCTCCCTGACTGTTAAAGAAGCTTTCACTCTGAAGAGCAGTGGGTTCACCTATGGGCAGTATTCTTGAGGACCTGCTTAGCACTGAAAGAGACCAATCAAGAATACTGCACCAAAGACCAGCTGAAAACACTTGAGCACAAACCCACTACCCTTGAATCGCTGCTGCCTTTATCCACTGATAGGATGGGAAAGGAAACCAGTGAACTCGCAAAGCTTTCCTTGTCTCAAGTAACAATACAGGCACCTTTCCATGAGGGCTCCCACTGTAAACTGTGGAGGTTTCCCTCTGCCCTAGTCCACATGTGTTTCTTTTTGCGGAGACAGTCAGCTGGCCAGGAGATTGTACTAGTCATTTCATCCTCAGACTGATCACATTCTCATCTCTCATAGGAACCCTGTCCCTCTGTGTATCTATTTCCACTCCTTTCCTCTCTTTGTGTTTATTTTTATTTTTGAGAGAAAGGGAGGGCATGAGAGTGAGTGTGTGTGCATGTGGTGAGGGGTTGAGAGGGAGGGACAGATGACTGCAAGCAGGCTCCTCCATGCTGACAAGAGAGAACTTGATGTGGGGGGGGGGGTCCATCTTGCAACCATGAAATCACACCCTTTTTGATAAACTGATGCTTAAGCAACCGAGCCGCCCAGGAGCCCCATTCTTTCTTTCTTTTACTTTTTTATGTATTTATTTAATTTTGAGAGAGAGAGCAAGAGACCCACGGAAAGAGAGAGAGAGAGAGAGAAAAAAAAACAGGACGGGCTGACAAAGAGAGAGAGAGACAGAATCTGTAGCAGACTTCAGGCCTCAAGCTGTCAGAAACTGTAACACAGGACTCGAACTCACGAACTGTAAGATCATGACCTGTGCTGAAACCAAGAGTCAGAGGCTTAAGCGACTGAGTCATCCAGGTGCCCATTTTTACTCTTCTTAAAAGTAGAATCAGCCATGGGCAAATCTGGCCCCTGGTTCAGAGCAATTCCCTCTGATTTTAATTGGTGATTCTGGATGAGTTCTTGGGACCGCAAAATAGGTTGAGCCATAGGAGCCCTGCAATATGCCTTCCAGATCTACATTGACAACATTAGATGCAGGTCAGCGGAAAGTACCTAGCACAGAACATTTGAGTGTAGCTAGGGCCAAAAGGGTTGGGAGGCAGCTGACCTCATTACTGGAACAAAGGCAAATGGAGGGAGGTATTTCTCTCTCAGCTTTCTTCCATTCCCATCTAAAATGAAACTTTGGCTGTCCGTAGAGCCATTCCCATCCCATTGCTATTTGCTAATTAGGACCTGGTTCGCAGGCTGGGTGGGCCAGTAGAGCTGTCAATCACACAGTGAGCTGCCAGGGATTGCTGGTGAGTTCTTATGCTGCTTCTCTGATAACCAAGAGTACTTTCTGACAACGCACAGGGAAGATTCCTTTGTTGTCAGAAAGCACTTAGTGCCTGGCCTCCTATTCTGAAGAGCACAGGATCCACAAGCGCAAGGTATGTTCCAGGACCTAGTGCAGACAGAGGCTCTTCAAAACCTAATGTGCCACAGGAATGGTTCCAAACACCCCCTGAATCTCTGCTGCCTCTATCCCCTGTGGGGAAGTACAGGAAAAACAGGCAAGGTCAGAAGCTTTCCCTCCCTTTCAGAAGGAAATATGCAGACCTCCTGCAGACTGGGCTTTCAGGAGGTTTCCCTTTAGAGGTTTCCTTTGTCTCTAGCCACAGGAGTTTCTTACTCCTTAGACAGGACCTTGCCAGGAAGCTGTCCTTCCGAGACACTTAATTCTAACCTATGTCCCATTCTCATTGATACTGAAGCACTTTGGCCTTCCTGTTTTCCATTCCAATGAATACTTTTTTTCTGTTTGCAAAGTTGTTTCTCCCTGAGCGCCATTCAGGGCCAGTGTCTCAGAGACATATCCTTTCCTTTAGGTTGGGGAATCTGGCCAAATCCTGATGTCTCTGGCATAATTGGGACACAGGATCCCCTCATTATGTGCTTTTCAGAAGTGTGTAGACAATGGGGGGTATAGGGCTCTTGAAGGTCCCCAGCAGAGTGTCCCTGAGTAGGCAATGCCAGGGTTTGGGAGGGAGCTGGCCTTACTTCTGGTTGAAGGAGAAACTATGTTAGTTAATTCCCAGCCCAATCCTAATCGTCTCTGTCATATAGAAGCTTGGCCTTCCTTATAGCCCTTCCCATCTAATTTGTTTTCATAACTAGGTCACCACCAGTTGGAATTGGTCTGTCAGCCACATAACCAACATCCAGAGTTTGCGATGATATACCACTCTGGTCCTGTGTTATCTGAGAGCAATCAGTTCCTTTATCCCGAAGAATGCCCCTCCTGCCCAGAATGAGCGCCTGTTGCTTGACTGGCCCAGGCAATCTCTGTGATTGGTAGCCAGCTGGCTACCCTCCCCTTCCTGATTGAATTGTGTTGATTGTCTAAGGCAGATGGACGGGACATGCATAGTAGACTGCAGGACAATTCAGCCCAAAAAACCTTGGAAGGAATACTGCACTATGACTAGGTTAAAAAACCTACAGCACCCTCAGAAGCACTAACTGTTACCAGGAATCAGTTCCCAGAGGGCTAGGGCATACAAAGGAGCCAAGGTCGGGAGCCATCCTTCTCTTTCTGAAGGAAAAGTGCAAGCCTATTGCCAGGTGGGCACCCAGGTGTAGGCAATGGATGTTTCCCTTTGCCCCTGCCCACAGGTGTTTCTTACTAGAGACAACAGCTTCTCCAGAGCTTGTGCTATTCACATCCTTGCCAGCTTCATTCTGCTCTCCTTTGGAATGAAGCACTTTGGCCCTCCTTTTCCCTGGTTCATTTCCCTCCTTTTCCTCTTTTTTTCCAAACTAGGATCTTGCTGGAGTCCCTTCAGAATCAGTGTCTCAGAGCAACAACATCTGAGTTGCTCCTTTAAACTGGGGACTCTGGCATAGATTGACAACAGGACCTCTTGTAACTTCCCATGAGAACTCTGTTCATAGTGAGAGGCCTAAGGAATATAAAGGTGCCAGGTTGGGTATGGGTGGATGCGGGTAGGAGGTCCCAGAGGTTTGTGGAGGGGCTGGCCTTACAGATGCAGCAAGGAGAAATGAAAGTAGACATACATCCCCAGCATTACTGCAGTCCCATCTGTAATGTGGATCCTGACCTCCTGTGGAGCCATTCCCACCAAGTTGCTATTTTCTAAGTCCTTGGTCACATTGAGGGACAACTGGGCTTCCACTCACTTCACACAAGCAGAGCCCAAAGATTGGTGCTAAACTCCCACTCTGGTCCTTTGCTATGGGAGAGCAAACAGTATCTTCAAATCAAAGGAAGGATGGCCTTCTTTTTCCTGAGTGCTTGGTGCTTGGCCAGCTCTGGTAAGTGCAGTGAAGGATAGACATGCCTTCCTTCTGAGTCAAACATGATTCCTGTATGCACACTATGCTTCAGGACCTGGTCAGAACCGAAACGGCCCTTTCAAGAACTTCTGCATCAGGTCCAGGCTCCAATCACTTGATCACCAGCGAGGTGCTAGGACCCCTTACCTCCAAATCAATGGTGCTTCTATTGCCTGATGGGAAGGACAGGAAAAACCACCAAATCCAGCTTTTCCTGTTTGTTAATGAATAGAGACCTCCTGCAGAATTTCCCTCTTGGGTGTAGTCAATGGAATTTTCTTTTACACTGGCCCTCAGGGCTTTCTTACTGCCCAGACAGCCAGCCCAACAGGAGATAGAAGTAAGCACTGAATTCTAACTGTAGTCCATTGTCTTCTGCAATGAAGACCTTTGGTCCTCAGGGAGCCTGTTTGCATTGTATTCTGCTTCTTTTCAAACTAGGTTCTACCTGGGAGCCATTCAGAACAAGAGCCTCAGAAGAATGTACCCTGTTTACACTTGAACTCTCCAGGATCCAGGGGTCTGTGTTAGGTACACAGCCCAGGTCCCAACATTGGTGTGGAGTTCTCGCTCATTTCCTCAGCCAACTGACAGCTCTCACTATCTGGTACCCCAGAGGAAAGCAGGCCCCTCGTCCAAGGGGGCTTGGCGCTCACTTAGACACATTGCAGGAGTTGTAGGCCGCTGGCCTCCGTCCCCTGGCTGACAGAGGTGACTTCATCCCTCAGAGTAAATGGTTCATGCATGTCCACTCTGCTCCAGGCCCTGGGATCGTACCAAAGGGACTTTTTTTTTAATTTTTTCAATATATGAAATTTATTGTCGAATTGGTTTCCATACAACACCCAGTGCTCATCCCAAAAGGTGCCCTCCTCAATACCCATCACCCACCCTCCCCTCCCTCCCACCCCCCATCAACCCTCAGTTTGTTCTCAGTTTTCAAGAGTCTCTTATGCTTTGGCTCTCTCCCACTCTAACCTCTTTTTTTTTTCCTTCCCCTCCCCCATGGGTTTTTGTTAAGTTTCTCAGGATCCACATAAGAGTGAAAACATATGGTATCTGTCTTTCTCTGTATGTCTTATTTCACTTAGCATCACACTCTCCAGTTCCATCCACGTTGCTACAAAGGGTCATATTTCATTCTTTCTCATTGCCATGTAGTACTCCATTGTGTATATAAACCACAATTTCTTTATCCGTTCATCAGTTGATGGACATTGAGGCTCTTTCCATAATTTGGCTATTGTTGAGAGTGCTGCTATAAACATTGGGGTACAAGTGCCCCTATGCATCAGTACTCCTGTATCCCTTGGGTAAATTCCTAGCAGTGCTATTGCTGGGTCATAGGGTAGGTCTATTTTTAATTTTCTGAGGAACCTCCACACTGTTTCCCAGAGTGGCTGCACCAATTTGCATTCCCACCAACAGTGCAAGAGGGTTCCCGTTTCTCCACATCCTCTCCAGCATCTATAGTCTCCTGATTTGTTCATTTTGGCCACTCTGACTGGCGTGAGGTGATATCTGAGTGTGGTTTTGATTTGTATTTCCCTGATGAGGAGCGACTTTGAGAATCTTTTCATGTCCCTGTTGGCCATCCGGATGTCTTCTTTAGAGAAGTGTCTATGTTTTCTGCCCATTTCTTCACTGGGTTATTTTGAAATGCCCAGAGTCTAAGAGACCCCCAAAAACGAACCACCAGAGTCCAGAGTCAAAGCTAAGCAGCAAGGGTCATTTATTGCAGGTTCGAACCTGGACCTCTGCGCCCTCGTTGCCGGTGACGCCGAGAGGTCCTGAGAGAGGTTTTTACACCCCTTTTATAGACAGGTACAAACAAGTCATGGGGAAATCAGGAATTTTCTACAGTTACAGAGCTGCGATTGGTTGGTGTTAAAGTTGGACACTTAACAGTATTCGATTGGTTCCTGCCTTTAGGTCAGACCACAACCGGGGGTACGGGTATCACAATGATTGATCAGGAATACACGGATGTGCCAGGCAACAGTGATTGATCAGGAGTACACGGATGTGCCAAGTAACAATGGTTGATCAGGAATATACGGATGTGCCAGGCAACAATGATTGATCAGGAATACATGGGCGCGCCAAGCAATTGTACAGAAGCGGAACAAGCTGGTTAAGCTTGGTTAGGTTTCAGTTTCCCGTAACGTAAGCTTTTAAGTTTTAATTTTCTCAGGCCTCTCAATTTGTTTTTTGGGTGTGGAGTTTGGTGAGCTCTTTATAGATTTTGGATACTAGCCCTTTGTCCGATATGTCATTTGCAAATATCTTTTCCCATTCTGTTGGTTGCCTTTTAGTTTTGTTGGTTGTTTCCTTTGCTCTGCAGAAGCTTTTTATCTTCATAAGGTCCCAGTAGTTCATTTTTGCTTTTAATTCCCTTGCCTTTGGGGATGTGTCAAGTAAGAGATTGCTACGGCTGAGGTCAGAGAGGTCTTTTCCTGCTTTCTCCTCTAGGGTTTTGATGGTTTCCTGTCTCACATTCAGGTCCTTTATCCATTTTGAGTTTATTTTTGTGAATGGTGTGAGAAAGTGGTCTAGTTTCAACCCTCTGCATGTTGCTGTCCAGTTCTCCCAGGACCATTTGTTAAAGAGACTGTTTTTTTTCCATTGGATGTTCTTTCCTGCTTTGTCAAAGATTAGTTGGCCATACTTTTGTGGGTCTAGTTCTGGGTATTCTATTCTATTCCATTGGTCTATGTGTCTGTTTTTGTGCCAATACCATGCTGTCTTGATGATTACAGCTTTGTAGTAGAGGCTAAAGTCTGGGATTGTGATGCCTCCTGCTTTGGTCTTCTCCTTCAAAATTACGTTGGCTATTCGGGGCCTTTTGTGGTTCCATATGAATTTTAGAATTGCTTGTTCTAGTTTTGAGAAGAATGCTCGTGCAATTTTGATTGGGGTTGCATTGAATATGTGGATAGCTTTGGGTAGTATTGACATTTTGACAATATTTATTCTTCCAATCCATGAGCATGGAATGTCTTTCCATTTCTTTATATCTTCTTCAATTACCTTCATAAGCTTTCTATAGTTTTCAGCATACAGATCTTTTAGATCTTTGGTTAGATTTATTCCTAGGTATTTTATGCTTCTCGGTGCAATTGTGAATGGGATCAGTTTCTTTATTTGTCTTTCTGTTGCTTCATTGTTAGTGTTTAAGAATGCAACTGATTTCTGTACATTGATTTTGTATCCTGCAACTTTGCTGAATTCATGTACCAGTTCTAACAGACTTTTGGTGGAGTCTATCGGATTTTCCATGTATAATATCATGTCATCTGCAAAAATCGAAAGCTTGTCTTCATCTTTGCCAATTTTGATGCCTTTGATTTCCTTTTGTTGTTTGATTGCTGATGCTAGAACTTCCAACAATATGTTAAACAACAGCGGTGAGAGTGGGCATCCCTGTCGTATTTCTGATCTCAGGGAAAAAGCTCTCAGTTTTTCCCCATTGAGGATGATATTAGCTGTGGGCTTTTCATAAATGGCTTTTATGATGTTTAAGTATGTTCCTTCTATCCCGACTTTCTCAAGGGTTTTTATTAAGAAAGGGTGCTGGATTTTGTCAAAGGCCTTTTCTGCATCGATTGACAAGATCATATGGTTCTTATCTTTTCTTTTCTTAATGTGATGTATCACATTGATTGCTTTGTGAATGTTGAACCAGCCCTGCATCCCAGGAATGAATCCCACTTGATCATGGTGAATAATTCTTTTTATATGCTGTTGAATTCGATTTGCTAGTATCTTATTGAAAATTTTTGCATCCATATTCATCAGGGATATTGGCCTGTAGTTCTCTCTTTTTACTGAGTCTCTGTCTGGTTTAGGAATCAAAGTAATACTGGCTTCATAGAATCAGTCTGGAAGTTTTCCTTCCCTTTCTATTTCTTGGAATAGCGTGAGAAGGATAGGTATTATCTCTGCTTTAAACGTCTGGAAGAACTCCCCTGGGAAGCCATCTGGTCCTGGACTCTTCTTTGTTGGGAGATTTTTGATAACTGATTCAATTTCTTCGCTGGTTATGGGTCTGTTCAAGCTTTCTATTTCCTCCTGATTGAGTTTTGGAAGAGTATAGGTGTTTAGGAAATTGTCCATTTCTTCCAGGTTGTCCAATTTGTTGGCATATAATTTTTCACAGTATTCCCTGATAATTGGTTGTATCTCTGAGGGATTGGTTGTAATAATTCCATCTTCATTAATGATTTATTTGGGTCATCTCCCTTTTCTTTTTTTTTAAAATTTTTTAATATTTATTTATTTTTGAGACAGAGAGAGACAGAGCATGAACGGGGGAGGGGCAGAGAGAGAGGGAGACACAGAATCGGAAGCAGGCTTCAGGCTCTGAGCCATCAGCCCTGAGCCCGACGCGTGGCTCAAACTCACGGACCACGAGATTGTGACCCGGGCTGAAGTCAGACACTTAACCGACTGAGCCACCCAGGCAACCCTCATCTCCCTTTTCTTTTTGAGAAGCCTGGCTAGAGGTTTGTCAATTTTGTTTATTTTTTCAAAAAACCAACTCTTGGTTTCATTGATCTGCTCTACAGTTTTTTTTAGATTCTATATTGTTTATTTCTGCTCTGATCTTTATTATTTCTCTTCTTCTGCTGGGTTTAGGCTGCCTTTGCTGTTCTGCTTCTATTTCCTTTAGGTGTGCTGTTAGATTTTGTATTTGGGATTTTTCTTGTTTCTTGAGATAGGCCTGGATTGCAATGTATTTTCCTCTCAGGACTGCCTTCGCTGCATCCCAAAGCGTTTGGATTGTTGTATTTTCATTTTCGTTTGTTTCCATATATTTTTTGATTTCTTCTCTAATTGCCTGGTTGACCCATTCATTCTTTAGTAGGGTGTTCTTTAACCTCCATGTTTTTGGAGGTTTTCCAGACTTTTTCCTGTGGTTGATTTCAAGCTTCATAGCATTGTGGTCTGAAAGTATGCATGGTATAATTTCAATTCTTGTATACTTATGAAGGGCTGTTTTGTGACCCAGTATATATGATCTATCTTGGAGAATGTTCCATGTGCACTCGAGAAGAAAGTATATTCTGTTGCTTTGGGATGCAGAGTTCTAAATATATCTGTCAAGTCCATCTGATCCAATGTATCATTCAGGGCCCTTGTTTCTTTATTGACCGTGTGTCTAGATGATCTATCCATTTTTGTAAGTGGAGTGTTAAAGTCCCCTGCAATTACCACATTCTTATCAATAAGTTTGCTTATGTTTATGAGTAATTGTTTTATATATTTGGGGGCTCCGGTATTTGGCGCGTACACATTTATAATTGTTAGCTCTTCCTGATGGATAGACCCTGTAATTATTATATAATGCCCTTCTTCATCTCTTGTTACAGCCTTTAATTTAAAGTCTAGTTTCTCTGATAGAAGTATGGCTACTCCAGCTTTCTTTTGGCTTCCAGTAGCATGATAAATAGTTCTCCATCCCTTCACTCTCAGTCTAAAGGTGTCCTCAGATCTAAAATGAGTCTCTTGTAGACAGCAAATAGATGGGTCTTGTTTTTTTTTTTTATCCATTCTGATACCCTATGTCTTTTGGTTGGCACATTTAATCCCTTTACATTCAGTGTTATTATAGAAAGATACGGGTTTAGAGTCATTGTGATGTCTGTATGTTTTATTCTTGTAGTGATATCTCTGGTACTTTGTCTCACAGGATCCCCCTTCGGATCTCTTGTAGGGCTGGTTTACTGGTGACGAATTCCTCAGTTTTTGTTTGTTTGGGAAGGCCTTTATCTCTCATTCTATTCTAAATGACAGACTTGCTGGATAAAGGATTCTCGGCTGCATATTTTTTCTGTTCAACACATTGAAGATCTCGTGCCAACCCTTTCTGGCCTGTCAAGTTTCAAAAGAGAGATCAGTTACTAGTCTTATAGGTCTCCCTTTATATGTTAAGGCACGGTTATCCCTTGCTGCTTTCAGAATTTTCTCTTTATCCTTGTATTTTGCCAGTTTCGTTATGATATGTCATGCAGATTGATTCAAGTTACGTCTGAAGGGAGTTCTCTGTGCCTCTTGGATTTCAATGCATTTTCCTTCCCCAGTTCAGGGAAGTTCTCAGCTATGATTTCTTCAAGTACAGCTTCAGCACCTTTCCCTCTCTCTTCCTCCTCTGGGATACCAATTATGCGTAAATTATTTCTTTTTAGTGTATCACCTAGTTCTCTAATTTTCCCCTCATACTCCTGGATTTTTTTATCTCTCTTTTTCTCAGCTTCCTCTTTTTCCATAATTTTATCTTCTAGTTCACCTATTCTCTCCTCTGCCTCTTCAATCCGAGCCGTGGTCATTTCCATTTTATTTTGCATCTCGTTTAAAGCGTTTTTCAGCTCCTCCTGACTGTTTCTTAGTCCCTTGATCTCTGTAGCAAGAGATTCTCTGCTGTCCTCTATACTGTTTTCAAGCCCAGCGATTAATTTTATGACTATTATTCTAAATTCACTTTCTGTTATATTATTTAAGTCCTTTTTGATCAGTTCATTAGCTGTTTTTATTTCCTGGAGATTCTTCTGAGGGGAATTCTTCCGTTTGGTCATTTTGGATAGTCCCTGGAGTGGTGAGGACCTGCAGGGCACTTCCCCTGTGCTGTGGTGTATAACTGGAGTTGGTGGGCGGGGCCGCAGTCAGACCTGATGTCTGCCCCCAGCCCACCACTGGGGCCACAGTCGGACTGGTGTGTGCCTTCTCTTCCCCTCTCCTAGGGGCGGGATTCACTGTGGGGTGGCGTGGCCTGTCTGGGCTACTTGCACACTGCCAGGCTTGTGGTGCTGGGGATCTGGCATATTAGCTGGGGTGGGTAGGCAAGGTGCACGGGGGCTGGAGGGGTAGGCTTAGCTCGCTTCTCCTTAGGTGATCCACTTCAGGAGGGGCCCTGTGGCAGCGGGAGGGAGTCAGACCCTCTGCCGGAGGGTTGGCTCCACAGAAGCACAGCGTTGGGTGTTTGCTTGGAGCAAGCAAGTTCCCTGGCAGGAACTGGTTCCCTTTGGGATTTTGGCTGGGGGAGGGGCGAGGGAGATGGCGCTGGCTAGCACCTTTGTTCCCCAACAAACTGAGCTCTGTCATCTGGGGGCTCAGCAACTCTCCCTCCCTTTGTCCTCCAGCCTTCCCACTTTCCGAGCAGAGCTGTTAACTTATGATCTCCCAGATGCTAAGTCGCGCTTGCTGTCGGAACACACTCCCTCTGGCCCCTCCGCTTTTGCCAGCCAGACTCAGGGGCTCTGCTTGGCCGGCAGGCTTCCCCTCCACCCCAGCTCCCTCCCGCCAGTCCGTGCAGCATGCACCGCCTCTCTGCCCTTCCTACCCTCTTCTGTGGGCCTCTCATCTGCGCTTGGCTCCAGAGACTCCGTTCTGCTAGTCTTCTGGTGGTTTTCTGGGTTAGTTAGGCAGGTGTAGGTGATCAGCAGGATGCGGGGTGAGCCCAGCGTCCTCCTACGCCGCCATCTTCCTCGAACCCCCCCCCCCAAAGGGACTTTGGGAGCTTCAGCCAGAAGCTCCAAGCCTCCACCCCTGTATCACTGCTGCCTGTCCTCTAATGGACAGGGCAAGAATCAGACCCAAAGTTGGGGCTTTCCCTCCTTTTCTGAAGGAAGAATGCAGACCCTTCGCTGACAGGGCTCCTGGGTGTAGCCCGTAAAGGGCTCCCTTCACCAAAGTCCGCATGTCCTGCTTATTGCCGAGAGAACCAGCTTGCCAGGAGATGGCATTGGTCACTTCATTCTCCACATGATCCCATTCTCATTTCTAGTGAGGAACTCTGGCCCTCCGTGGATCCATTTTCACCCTTTCTTCTCTATTTTGACACTCGGTCATCTCTAAGGCCCATTCCATGTAGTCTCGCAGTGGAATATCATTGGTGTTCAGCTGGACACCCTCGTCTCATCCTTGTGACTGTGTGATAGGCTTGGCCACAGGACCCTGGCAAGGTGATGTGTAACCATGCAGGCATTCAGAGGCCTAGGGCATTGGAAAGGCCCAGGTTAGAACATTTGCACGTAGGGTGGGCCAGAGGACTGGGAAGAGAACGAGACCCCTTTCTTGGCTGAGGGGACATGAAGTGACACAGCCCCTTTCCAAATTGTTCCCATTCCCGTTATATCTGGAACTTTGGCCCTCCTTATGGACACTCCTTTCCCATGGTTCTTTGTCTAACCATTTCCCTGTTTAGACGTAGGAGCTGTAGAGCTGTCACTCACTCAACCCGTGACCAGGGATAGATTTTCACACCAGCCTGTGCATGTTGGAGGTGTACCCCGAGCAAGGCAGTGCAACCACTACTAATGACCACACTGTACTTTGTCTTGGATTGACCTTCCATCTGGGGCACAGATGGGCCAGGGGGCCACAGGTATCGTCACTGGGTACAGGTCACCACCCAGTGAGATTTCTGGGTCAGGTGTAAAGGCAAGAACAGGGCTGTGCATCAAGGCAATGCCATAGCAGTCTCAGTGGCCCCCAAAAACCTCCGGTGGTCATGGTGTGATAACCATGGCATCGGGCTGTGCAGTGCTGTTCTCCTTCAGCACACTCAATGGTAGCTAGAGTGACAGTTCTGGCTGGCAGGACTAGGCCCACCACAGCCCCAAGGACTGTGGCAGAAGGCAGAGACTGCCACATAGGGTGGAATCCACTAGAGCCGCTCCTGGTGTTTGCCTCCTTACCAGTTCACTTCTCCCAGCCCACAATTGGAAGATTAAAGTGGTCTCACATGGGTGCCCTCATATGAAATGGATAAGCATGTTATAATGTGGTGAAGAAAGCCAGGGATAACCTATATGGAGGGTGATCTGAGTCAAGATGCTGGCCAGTGTGCAATATGCCTGGAAGAAATGCAGAGGGTGGTACTAGAGCAGGCTTGCCTTGTCTACTCATATATCACTGGGGTTGCATGGGTTTGAAATAAGTACTTCTTGCCCTGAGCTTTATTCAAATAGTGTAACCAAATCCCACGTTATGGGTATTCTTGTCTTTTCAAGATGCTTCACCTCCGAGAGGCTCTGAGAATCTTCCTAGCCAAATAAATCCAAAACCACAGGCCTGCTTGGCCAGAAATCAGAGTTCTGTGAGACTCATGCAGAGATGAACCATCACCCAGGGAAAAGGATGCTTCTGAAGAGCCAGGGACCCTTAGGCCAAACATCTGCCACAGTCATAATGACTAGACACGATTCCCAGGTCAGGGCCCAGGATACGACTGTAAGAGTTAAAATAGAGCAAAGAGGTGACAAGGGATAGAGGGAGGGCCAGAATTCTGTATCAGGGATAATGAAGTGGGTGACTGGCATAGTCTTCCCCAGCTCACTGACTGACTCAAGAAGGAGAAACACCTGTGGATTTTGGCTAATGGTGGCATCCACAAGTTCCACCTGTAGGACTCATCAGCGAGAAGCCTGCCCAGATTCTTCCTTCAGGATCAGAGGGAAAGACCTGGCTCTAGGTATGTGTCCTGCCCTTGCCATCAGAGCATAATGGTAGCAGTGATACAGCTGTAGGAGGGCTGTGCTGTCCAGTGATGGAAGTGTTTGGAAGCAGGTCTTGTTGCAGGATTCCATCCAAAGGTACTTTCTGTGCTGAGCAGATCCTGGACCATCCTGCCCACATGAAAAGCTGCCGTTCTTCAAAATGAAGGGATCTCTATTAGTGAGGGGAGGGAGGCCAACTGGATATCCATGCTCATGCATACACTAGTCAGCTAAGCAACACCATGTGCTCAGGGAGAGAAGAGCCAGGTTTCCTCTGGGATAATAGACCCACATACCTTCAATTTCCTCAGGAACTCACTGGGAAAGTGGCACCATTCATACAACCATGGCTCCTGGAACAGGAACGGAACCATAGTAAGGAAAGCAGCCTTGGGATGTGCATGAGTACAACAGTGCCAAGTTCTGCATCTCCAAAGGGCTGGCATCCACCAACGAAAAAGATATCTTTCTTCATCAGCTCTGGATCCAGACAGGAAGCCAGGTCCATTCCTAAAACCTCTGGCTTAGCCTACCCACAAGCGTTATCCCTGGGCACCTTCACACAACTTAAGTTTGGGGAAGGCCACATGATTCTGAAACCAAATTGAGAAGGACCCAATGTTCATCTCACATGAAATTGGTAGAATGTCGAGGATGAAGTACCCAGCACAGTCTCCTACCAACTGGCGTGTATCTGAAATAAGAAAGACCTGTGGGTTTAGCAACGGGAGCCCACTGAACTACTACACCTGAGAACCCTGTCAGCAAGAAGCCTGCATTCTTACCCTGGGAGCCAGTTATTTCTGGATTGTTCTATCCCTGCCACATTTCCCATCAATTGGGGGAGGTAGCAGTGCATGAGCCATAGCTATTGGGGCCTGAGGGCTCTTGCTGAGGAATCTGCAACAGGGGCTTGGTTCCCTAATTCGTGGCAAGGGCTCTTCCAATGCTTAATCCCTCCTTGTTCATACTGCCCACGTTCAAACCATCTGCTTCTCAGAAGGAAGGCAAGTCAATCATCAGGTCATTGAGGCAAGCTGGCTCCCCTTCCCCCACCAGAGCACAGCAAGCCAAACACCAAGCACCTAGGGACTAAAGAACTTCTTTTCTTTGGTAGAGCAGAGGCTGATAGCTCTCTCTGAGCACAGGAGCAGAGTGATAGTTTGCAGCCAACCCAGAAGTGCCAGCTGAGTGAGTGATGGTCCCATGGCCAGAACAGGAGAAAAATAATAAATTGTCAGAAATACAGCAAGGGGAAGGCACTCGGTGCCAGATAGGCCCAATCTCGACATTTCAGAGGAGCTTTGTTTCATTTGCCTTTGGCCCAGAAGGAAGCCAGCTCCCTGCCCAAATCTCTGGCCCAGTCTACATACCAAACATTCTCTGCAGGTCCACCTCAAATGCCCTGGGCTTCTGATTGATCATATACCTTTGAAACTCAGTGAAATAATGAAGATAGAGCCCTGTGGCAGAACCTCTCCCCTAGTCACAAGTACTGGACCATAATCCGAGATAGAGGGCAGAGGCATGGAATCTTGAGGCCCTGACTCAGAAATGATCATGAGAGGAACCTTTTTTCTACAAGACAGCCAAGATGTGTCAAGGTGGATAAGGAGGTCCTGAAGTCTGCAGACCTTAGGCAGAGAAATCTATGGAGAAGGGGAACTTCCAACACCAGCTCCTGGCAATCTGGCCCTCAGAAGAAGAAACACCAGAGGGCTTAGGCAAACATGTCCTCTAGTGTCTCCATCTGGGAGCCCTGTCAGCTACAGGCCTGCCTTCTTCCTTTAGAAGGACCTAGAGAGCCCTGGGACTTGGTCTGCTTTTCTTGCTTTTCCCATCATTGAATGGAGTAGGAAGTGACAGTGCTTTCCCAGCTGTGGCTCTAAAGTGTGGAAAGGGGCATTGGTGCCCTCTTCGTGTATAGGGCTTTTCTGTGCTGATCAGCTTCTGGAGCTTTCCCCTCCAGTGTGAACAGTCTGTTATGCGGAAGGAAAACACCTCAATGAGGCAGAACAACGAGGCAAGCCTGCTCCTTTCACCCCCACCTCTTGCTTCCAACAGCCAAGCACCAAGATCAGGAGTAGGAGGCCTATTCTCCTTTGGAATATCCGATGCTCATGGCTGTTACTGATCAGGATACCCAGTTGGAACCCGACACCCATCACTGGATGCCTGCTAAGTGAGGGCCAGCTCCATGGTTCCTAGTGGTGAATGAAGAAGCAGTCAGGAACAGGGGAATGGCCTCAGCAAGGACCAAAGGGCGTTCAATAATTCCATCCCACGGGAACGCAATCAGTGTTGAATGGAGTTGTTTATCTTCAATTCCGCTGGGCCCAGCAAGGAAGCCATCTCCTAGGTAATACATGTGGCCCAGCCTTCCCCAAAACAGCTCTCAGCTGGACCCCTTCTGATGCCCTAGGGCTCTGGATGCCCACGCGGTTCTGAAACCAAAGAGGCTAGTCTCCTTTGTCTCCACTGTTCCCACTCTCATAAGGGTTTTCCTCTTTGGGCATCTGCAGGCTAGAGACAGTATTCTCAAAGACTAAATTTGTATGGACAAGATGAACTGTAATGGATGATACAACAATGTCATGAAACTGGATGCAACGAGGGCCAGAGCTCTTCAAGTTTAGAAGACCCTGACTAGCACACTGTATTCACAAGCTGGCTTGCTCAGGAATCACAGGGACCTTTTTGGGCTTTCGCTAAAGGAGTGCTCCAAAGGATGCTCGTTGGAGCCCTGTGAGGAAGAGACCCACATTCTTGCTTAAGAAATAGACAAGAACTTTGTCTTCTGGTGTGCTTCTGCACACCGTATCCATGGAGAGGAGCAGCAGAGATTCTGAGACATGAAGAAGTTGCTTCCATATTTTGATCAAGAGGTGGGAATGAGGGCTCGGTGCAGCATATATTCAAAAGGCTTTTTGTGTGCTGATCAGGTCATGGTGCATGCTGGACATGCACAGACTGTCTGTTCTGTCGAATGAGGGTAGCTCCATCCATTAGGGGCAGGGTCCATGTGACTACGCATTGTCACGAGAGTGTTTCCTGCCCAGCACCAAAGGCTCAGGGACAGCGGTGCTTGGTATCTTCTGGGATATCAGACTCTGCGAGCCCCGCATTGCCTCAGGAAAGGCTTGGAAACTCACCTGCACTCCAGGGACCTTGGTTGATGTAGGGGACAGACACAGGGTCTCTGTGTGTGAACTGAGACCAAGTTAGGAAAGCAGCAATGGGAGAGGAAAGACACTAAGGAGAGTCAAAGCTGTGCATTCAAATTGGCTTGCGGGAAACAAGGAAAGACACCATGACCTTGCTTTCCCCTTGTCCCACACAGGAGGCAGGATCCACCTCCAACCTCTTTCTTAGCCTACCCACAAGGCATTCTCCATGGGCACCTACACACCCTGGGTTTAGAGAGGGCCACATCATTCTGAAACCGTATTGAGAACTGCCCAATGCAACACCTCTCTCACCAGTTCTAAAACACCACCAACACCCCAAACTGAAAGAAGAGGATATTACTCTGAGACACTGTCAGAATAATTTGCATGATGGGGCACCTGGGTGGCTCAGTCGGTTGGGCATCCCACTTCGGCTCAGGTCATGACCTCACGGCTCGTGAGTTCAAGCCCCGTGTCAGGTTCTGTGCTGATGGCTTGGAGCCTAGAGCCTACTTCGGATTCTGTGTCTCCCTCTCTCTGCCCCTAACCCACTCCCACTCTGTCTCTGTCTCAAAAATAAATAAACATTAAAAAAATTAAAAAAAGAAAAGAATACTTTCCATGCAAACTGTCTTTCAACAATAGGGCTCAGAGGTGACAATGGAGACACACATTGCCAGAGTTCTTCATTGCACATGATTTGGAGACACTAGAGAATGAAGCATCCAGCACAGTCTCCTATCAACCAGGTTGTATACAGAATAAGAAAGCCCTGTGGGCTTAGGCTAAGGGAGCACTCTGAAGGATTACACCTGGGAGCCCTGTCAGCACGAAGCCTGCCTTCTTTCTCGAGCCAGGGAATTCTGGTTTGGTCTATCCCTGCCATGTCTCCCATCAGTTGAGGGAGGCAGCAGTGTTTGAGCTGTAAGTATGGGGTTCTGAGGGCTCTTGCTCAGGAATCTGCAACAAGATTTTATTCCCTAATTCCCGGCACGGGCTCTTCCAATGTTTACTCCCTCCTCATTTCTAGTGCCCATGTGCAAAACATGTGCTTCTCAGAATAAACGCAACTCAGTCATCCAAGTCAGTGAGGCAGGCTGGCTCCTGTTAATCCTCCATAGCACAGCAGGCCAAGCACCAAGCACCCAGAGACTCAAGGCCTTTTTCCTTTGGTAGAGCACAGCCTGATAGGTCTCACTGAGTACAGGAGCAGAGTGGGAGATTGCGGCCCACCCAGTTGTGCCAGCTGAGTGACTGATGGCTCCATGGAGCCTAAGGGGGGGGGGGCATTCTCAAAGACATAGCAAGGGGAAGTAATTTTGCTCTAGGTGTGCCCAACTCACCATTTCACGTGGGAATGGGGATTCCCTTGGAAAGAAGATTTTTGGCTTCATTTGCCCTCAGCCCAGAAGGAGGCCAACCTCCTGCCCAAGTCTCCGGCCAGCATACACAACAAACTTCCTCTGCTGGGTCCCTTCAAATGCCCTGGCCTCGGAATGGACACATACTTCACAAAAGCTGTGATTTAATGAAGAAGGGGCCCTGTGGCAAAACCTCCCTTACAGTCACAAGGACTGACCCAGACTCTCAGGTGGAAGGCAGAAGATGGGACTCTTGAGAAACTGATTCTGAACACAATGTGGAAAAATCCTTGTTTCTACAATAGAGTAACGATGCGTCAAGGTGGATGAGGAGGGTCAGAGTTCTTTACGGCTTGGAAGGAGAATTCCATGGAGAAGGCAGTGCCCTGCACCAGCTCCTGGCAACCTGCTATAAGAAGAAGAAACACCAGAGAGTTTACGCAAAACTGCCATCTAGTGTCTCCATCTGGGAGCCCTGTCAGCACCAGGCCCGCCTTCTTCCTTCAGAAAGACCTAGGGCACCCTGGGCCTTGGTCAGCTTTTGTTGCTTTTTGCAACACTGAATGGAGTGAGCAGTGACAGTGATATGGCTGGGAGGTTCCCCCAGCTGAAGCTCCAAAGTGTGGACAAGGGCATTGGTGCCTTCTTACTGTAAGAGGCTCTTTCTGTGCAGACCATCTTCTGGAGCCTTCGGCTACTGTGTGAACTGTCTGCTTTTCAGGAGGAAGGCACATCAATCAGGCAGAGCAGAGAGGTGAGCTGGCTCCACTCCCCCATCCCTTTGCTACAAACAGCCAAGCACCAAGGTCAGGGTATCGAGGCCCATTCTCCTTTGGGATATCTATCAGATGCTGAGGACTATAACTGAGCATGGAACTGAGCGGGAAGTCGACGCCCATCCAAGGGTGCTTGCTGAAGAACATGAAGTGCCAGCTCCAAGACTCCTAAGGGTGAATGAAGATGCAGTCAGAAACACAGGAAGAGAGAGGATATGGCTACAGTCAGGACCAAAGGGCATTCACTATTTCCATCCAGTGGGAATGCGATAGTGTGGAATGGATATGTTTATCTTCATTTCCACTAGGCCCAGCAAGGGAGACAGCTCCCCGCTAATACATCTGGCCCACACTCCCAACACACAGCTCTTGGCTAGACCTCTTCCGATGCCCTAGGTCCTTGGATATTCACGCAGACCTGAAACCAAATGGCCAAGGCCACTTTAGCTCCACCGGTCCCACAGTCACAAGGGCTGGTCCCCGTGGGACATTTGCAAGCCAGAGATAGTACTCTGAAAGGCTGAACTTGTATGGACCCCAAGACGAACCTTGACGGATGGTAAGCAATGTCATCAAACTGGAAATAATGAGGGCCAGAGTTCTTCATGTTATAAGAACCTGACTAGCACCATGTGTTCGCAAGCTGGCTTGCTCAGGAATCACAGGCTCTTTTTGTGGGCTTTGGCTCCAGGAATTCTGCAAAGGACACCCGTTGGAGCCCTGTGAGCAAGAGGCCCACATTCTCCTTTAAGAAACAGAGGGGAACTTTGTCTTCTAGTATGTTTCTGCGCATCATATCCATCGAGAGTGTCAGCAGTGGATCTGAAATAGGAAGAATGTGCTTCCATGTGACAATCCAGAGGTGGGAACGAGGTCTTGGTGCACTATTTATTCAAAGGGCTTTTTGTGCGCTGCTCAGGTCATGGAGCATGCTGCACCTACCAGAGTGTCTGTTGTTTCCATTGAGTGTAGCTCCATCCATGTGGGATGGGGGTCCACGTGTCTACCCATTCCCATTATACTCTAACTTGCCCACCACCAAAGTCTCAGGGACAGGGGAAATAGATGTCCTCTGGGACATCAGACTCTGAGAGCCATGCATCAGGTCAGGAAAGGCTTGGCAACTCACCCGCAAATTGGGGATCATGGTTGCTGGAGGAGATAGACACAGGGTCTCCATGTGTGAACTGAGAACAAGTTAGGAAACTTGTTCCTCTCCATTGGAGAGGAATGACTCCAGGGTGAGTCAAAGCTGTGCCTTCAAATGGGCACGGGGGAAACCAGGGAAAGAGACCCCCACTCTCCCTTCCCCTTGACCCACACGGGAAGGTGGCATCCATCCACAACTTCAGGCTTAGCCTACCCACGAGCATTCTCCCTGGGCACCTTCACACACGCTGGGTATGGGCAGGGCCATATCATTCTGAAACCAGATTGAGAAGGGCCAATGCAACATCTCTATCACCACCACAGGCACACCCCCAAATCCCCAAGCTGAAACAATAGGATGTTTTTATGGGACGCTGTGCCAGAATAGTGTCCATACAAACCCTCTTTCATCAGAAAAGCTGGGTCAGGAGCGGCAATGGAGACGCACACTGCCAAAGGTCTTCACCACACATGAGTTTTGGAGAAAGTTGAGAAGTTAGTACTCAATTCCATCTCCTAGCAACCAGGTCATAGCCAGAATAAGAAAGCCCTGTGGGATTAGGCCAAAGGGGCCCTCTGAATGATTACACCTGGGCACCCTGTCAACACGAAGCCTGCCTTCTTTCTCAAGGAGCCAGGGAGTTCTGGTTTGGTCTATCCCTGCCATGTTTCCCATCAGTTGAGGGAGGCAGCAGTGTTTGAGCTGTAGATATGGGGTTCTGAGGGCTCTTGCTCAGGAATCTGCAACAAGGACTTGGTTCCCTCATTCCTGGCAAGGGCTCTTCCAATGCTCACCTCCTCCTCATCCCTAGTTCCCACGTGCAAACCGTGTGCTTCTCAGAATAAACGCAACTCAGTCATCCAGGTCAGTGAGACAAGATGGCTCCCATTAACCCTCCATAGCATAGCAGGTCAAGCACCAAGCACCCAGAGACTCAAGGCCTTCTTTCCTTTGACACAACAGAGCCTGATAGGTCTCACTGAGCACTGGAGCAGAGTGGGAGATTGAGGCCCACCCAGTTGTGCCAGCTGAGTGAGTGATAGCTCCATGGTGCCTAAGGGAGATAAAAATATTACATTGTCAGACACACAGCAAGGGAAAGGAAATGGGTGCCAGGTGGGCCAAACTTGGCATTTATGGTGGGAATGGGGATCCACTTGGAAAGATGGCTTTCTTCATTTGCCCTCAGCCCAGAATGAGGCCTGCTCTCTGCCTGTACTCGGGGCTAGAGTAAACAGACATCTTCCGTCGGCCCCCTTCAAATCCCTGAGCTTGGAATGGCTGCATACTTCTGAAACCCAGTGAATTAATGAAGAAGTAGCCCTGTGGCAATGTCTCTTTCACAGTCACAAGGACTGGATCAGACTCCCAGGAGGAAGACAAAGGATAGACTCTTGAGACACTGATTCTGAATGGATTGCGGGAAGAGCCTTGTTTCTACAAGAGAGCAAACATGTGTCAAGGTGCATAAGGAGGTCCAGAGTTCTTCAGAGCTTAGAAAGGGAATTCTGTGGAGAAGGGAGTGCCCAGCACCAACTCCTCGCAACCTGGCTGGCTGTGAGGAGAAGAAGCAACAACAGAGGGCTTAGGCGGAGGTGCCTTCTAGAGTCTCCTTCCAGGAACTCTGTCAGCAACAGCACTGCTTTCTTACTTCTTGAGGACCTATACAACCGTGGGGCTTGGTTTGCTTTTGTTGCTTTTCCCATCATTGAACAGAGGGAACAGTGACACTGTTGTAGCTTGGAGGTTCCCGGAGCTGTGGCTCTAAAGTGTGGGGAGGGGCATTGGTGCCTCTTCAGTACAAAGCTCTTTGTGTGCTGACCAGATTCAGGAGCCTACTGCTCCTGTGTGAACTGTCTGCTTTTCAGAAGGAAGGCATCTCAATCAAGCAGATCAAGGAGGTGAGCTGGCTCGCCTCCCCCCTGCCCCTGTACAAACAGCAAGCACCAAACTCCGGGATAGGAGGGCTATTCTCCTTTGCGATATCCAATGCTCATGGCTGTTAATGAGCACAGGACCGAGTGGGAAGCTGACGCCTGTCCCTGAGCACCATCTTAGTGCAAGCCAGCTCCAAGGCTCATAAGAGTGAATGAAACAGGCAGTCAGAAGCACAGACAAAAAGAGTGAGGATATGGCTGCAGCCAGAACCTAAGGGCATTCAATGTGCCCATCAAATGTGAATACAATCATGTGGAATGGAGATGTTTATCTTCATTTCCCTTGGGACCACCAAAGGGGCCAGCTTCTTACTAATATGTCTGACCCAGCCTCCACACCAACAGCTATCTCCTGACCCCTTCCAAAGCCCGAGTGCTCTGGATGTCCATGTAGCCCTGAAATGAAAATATCAGGGACACTCTGTTTCCACTGGTCCCAAAGTCACAAGGGCTGTCCCCATTGGACATCTGTAGCCGGATATAGTAGTCTGAAAGATTGTTTTTTTATGGCCGCGAAGGCGAACTTTGATGGATGAGAAAGCAACGTCATGAAAGTGGATGCACTGAGGGCCAGAGTTCTTCATGTTCCAAAGAACCTAACCAGCACAATGAATTCAAAATGGGTCTTGGTCAGGAATCACAAGAACCTTTGGGACCTTTGGCTACAGGAGGTGTCCACAGGATGCCCTTTAGAGCACTGTCAGCATGAAGCCCACAAACTCCCTTAAGAAACAGAGGGGGTGTGGCGCCTGGATGGCTCAGTTGGTTGGGTGGCCAACTTCAGCTCAGGTCACGGTCTTGTGGTTTGTGGGTCAGAGCGCCGTGTCAGGCTTTGTTCTCAATGCTTGCTCTGAGCCTGGAGCCTGCTTCAGGTTTTGTGTCCCCTTCCTTCTCTGCCCTCCACCACTTGTGCTCTATCTCACTCTGTCTCTCAAAAATAAATATATGTACAACAATGTTTTCAAAAAGGAACTAGAGGGGAACTTTGGATTCTGGTGTGCTTCTGCCCATCGTATTAGTAGACAGGGGAAACGTTGGCTGCGATTTATGAAGAATGTGCTTCCATGTGATGATCAGATTGTGGGAAAGAGGCCTTGGTGCTCTATTTATTCATAGGCATTTTTTGTGATGATCACGTTTTGGAATCATAGTGCATATGCACAAAATGTCCTTTTGATTGAGGGTAGCTCCCTCCATTAGGGGCACGGGTCCACGTGGCTACCCATTTGCATGATACTGTAGCCTGCCCACCAAAAGAGGCTCAGGGATGGGAGGGAACAGCAGTCCTCTGGCACATCACTTCGGGGAGCTCTGTATTAGGTCAGGAAAAGCTTGGAAACTCACCCGAAAATTGGGGACATGTGTTGGTGAAGGTGCCAGGCAAAGGGAAGGGTAACAAATGTGAAATGAGACCACATTTAGAAAGCAGAAATGGGAGAGAGATTACTAAAAAGTGAGCCAAGGCTATGCATTCAAGTTGTTACGTGGGAAACTGAAGAAAGAGTCCATGACCTTCCCTTCACCTTGCCCAACATACGACATGGGTCCACCCCCAACCACGGGCTTTGACTACTCAGGATAATTCTTCCTGGTCACGTTCTAACCTAGTGATTGATACAAGCTGTTAGTTGAATGTTGGTTTCCCCAGAGTGAAGTCTGACAGAGGTGAGTACATGGAACTTGACGCGCAGTCCCCGCGCAGGTTTTCAAGCCCTTGGAACTGAGTGAAACTAGGTGTTAGCTAAAAGGTCGTGTCCTCAGAGTGTGCCTTCACACGGGTGACTATATGGCACCTACCTTGCAGGCCCCGCACAGTTGTCAGACAGCTCTCTTTTGGTGCAGCAAGATATTAGGAGAAAGACCGTTTCGCCACACCGTGTTTCACATGATGGAGTGTAAGGGCACTTTCTACGCAAGCCACCGTACGTAGGTTGGCAAACACTTGGAACGGAGTGAAACGAGATGCTAGCTGAAAGGTGGTCTCTTCACAGTACACCTTCACGGGGTGGAGGGTCACTTTCGACGTCGTTCTCCGCATAGGATTTCAAACAATGCCAACCTGGTGCTACAAGATGTTCCTGGAAAGATGGTTTCCCCAAATGGGCAGCTGCACAAACGTGAGTGTATGGCACTTTCACTATAGGCCTCCCATCACTGTTCCGCCTCTTCCCACTTAGGGAAAGGAGATGTTGGCTGAAAGGTGTTTGCTCACCCCCCCCCCGCCGTCCACGGTTTTGTTTCACACAGTCGAGGACAGAGCACTTGCCGTGTACGTCTGCATACGCTTTCAAACTCTTGCAACTTAGTCAAACAAGATGTCAGCTGAGAGATGGTTTCTCTGCAGGATTCTTTCAGAGTATCGAGTACATATCACTTTCCACATCGTGCCCTGCATAGGTTTTCAAACGCTTCTGACTTAGTGATACAAGATGTCAGGTGAAGGATGGTTTCCCCGAAGGGCAAACCTTTGACAGAGTTGAGTGGCACGCGCCGCATAAAGCCCCCACAGGCTTCCTTCACTCGCTTCTTATCTGGTGAAACCCAATGTAGTTGAAAGACGGTTTCCCCAACAGTGTTGTTTCACAGCGCTGAGGGTCTAGGCCCCACATGGGATTGCAAACACTTCCAAGTTAGTGGAACCAGAGGTGAGTGGAAAGCGTTCCTCCAAAGTGCAGTTTGCCCGAGTCGAGTATACGACACCTTCCACTGAGGCCCCACGATAGGCGTTTGTTCAAACTGCTGGTCTAACTTAGCGATACAAGATGTTCCTTCACAGAGCCGAGTTTGTGGCACTGACCTTACATGTGGGCGCCGCATAGGTTTGCAAACAGTTCTCCCTCAGTGAGCCAAGATGTTAGTTGCAAGATGGCTTCTCCACAGGACTTTCTCACAATGCCGAGTAAATGTCACTTGCCCCTTCTTTGCCCGCAGAGGATTTCCGGCAAATCTAACTTAGCGATACGGGATGTTATTTGAAAGGTGGTTTCCCCAAAGTGCCTCTCGACAGAGTCGCGTATATGGCACCTTCGTCATAGGCCCCGAATGGGTTTTCAGACACCTCTGCCCAGTGAAACGTGATGTCAGTCCACAGTATTCTCTCCCACAGTCGAGTATATGTCACTTTCCCCCTGGCTCCCCACAGAGGGTTTCAAACACTTCTACGTTAGTGATGCAAGCTGTTAGCCAGAAGATGGCTCCTGCAATGTGCAGTGGGACAGTGCTCTGTATATATATATATATATATATATATATATATATATATACATATAGCACGTTGTGCTTAGGCCCCGACGGGTTTCTCAAACACTTCTAACTTAGTGAAACCACGTGTTAGTTGAAACGGTCTCCCCACAGTGTTGTTTCACAGAGTTGAGTGTATGGCACTTTCGCTGTAGGCCCCGCACGAACGGTTTGCAGCCACAGGTAACATAGTGAAGTAAGCTGTTGGTTGAAGGACGGCTTCTCCGCTCTCCCCCCTCCCCCCACACACACACCGCAGGTGTTGTTTGACAGAGTGGGGTGTCTCATACTTTTGGTGTGAGCTCCGCATCGCTTTTCAAACACGTCTAACAAGGGAACCCAGATGCTATTTGAAGGATGGTTTCACCACAGTGTTGTTTTACAGAGTTGAGCACATGGCGCTTGCTGCGTAGGAAGCCCCTCGTTTCTGAAACTCTTCTCAGTAAGGGAAACGAGAGGTGTGTTGACAGGTGGCGTCTCCACGGTGTTGTTTCACAGAGTTGACTCTACGGCACTTTCGTCGCAGGCCCTGCATGGGTCTTGAAGCCCTTGTCACTTTGGCAAACGAGCTGTCATTTGAAAAGTGGTCTCCCCCCAGTGTCTCACAGAGTTGAGGGTAGGGCCCTTGCCGCGTAGACCCCCAACAGTTTCCGAACACTCTTAAGTTAGTGAAACCAGGTGCTAGTTGAGTGCTCGTTTCAGCACACCATCGTTTCTCACAGTTGAGTAGACGGCGCTCAACAGTTAGGCGTCTCGTAGGTTTTCAAACCCTTCTACCTTAGAGAAACCACACGGTAGTTGAAGGACGGTTTCCCCCACAGTGTTGTTTCCTAGAGTTGAGAGCGTACGGTCCCGTGCGCTAGGCGCCTGCGAGCCTTATGAAACACCTGTGGCTTAGTGAAACCACATGCTAGGAGACAGATTGTGTCCCCACAGTGTCGTCTCACAGGGTTCAGTATATGGCACTCTCGTTGTAGGCCCCGCAACGTTTGGAGCTACGTGTACCTTAGCGAAGCGAGATGTCAGCGGAACGACGGCTCTCACCAAGTGTTATCTGCCAGAGCGCAGTGGGAGACACTTTCGGGCTAGGCTCCGCGTAGCTTTCCAAACACTTCTAACGAGGGAACCCAGATGCTGTTGGAAGGAGGGTTTCACCACAGTGTTGTTTTACATACAGAGTTGCGCACAGGGCCCTCTCTGCGTAGTACCCACGTAGGTTTTCGAACCCTTCTCACCAAGCGAAACGAGCGGTTAGGTGAAACGTGGAGACCCACAGTGTTGTCTCACAGAGTTGAGTGTATGGCACTTTCCGCATAGGCCCTGCATAGGTTGTCAAACACTTCTAACATTGTGAAACGAGATGTGATTGGGAAGATGGTTTTCCCCCACAGCGTCTCAGAGAGCTGAGTATACGGCAGTTTCGTTGTAGTCTCCGGATGCTTCTCAAACACTTCCAACTTAGTGAAACCACATGGTAGTTGGAAGATGCTTTCCCCGCAAGGTTGTGTCACAGAGTTGAGTGTACGTCCCTTTCTACATACGCCTCCATAGGTTTTCAAACACGTCTGCCTTAGTGAACTGAGATGTTAGTTGAAAGGTGTTTTCCCCACCGTGTTTTTCCCCATAGCCGAGTATATGGCACTCACCGTCCACGTCTGCATACGTTTTCAAACTCTTCTAACTTAGGCAAACAAGGGGTTAGTTGAAAAGACGGTTTTCTCCACAGTGTGTTTTCACAGAGTCGAGAACATGGCACTTTCCTCATTGTTCCTAGCAACGTTTTTCACGTACGTCTAACATGGTGAAACAAGATATTAGTTGGAAGACGGTTTCCCTAAAAAAAATTGACAGTGGAGCAGATGGCACTTTCCGCCTAAGCCCCCACCCCCCCCCAACCCCCACCCCCGGCAAGTTTCGAAACACTCCTACGAACTGAACCCGGATGTTATTTGAAAGACGGTTTCACCGCAGTCGTGTTGTGCAGAGTTGAGCATATGACACTTTCTTTGTAGAAATGGCATAGGTTTTCAACCACTTCTAAGTGAAGAGCAGTTAGCTGCAACATGGATTCACCACAGTGTTGTGTCACAGAGTTGAGTGCATGGTCTACGCGCCTAGGTCCCGTGGGTCTTCTCAGACACTTGTAACCTAGTGAAACCAGAGGCTAGAAGAAAGAATCTTTCCCCCGCCGTGCCGTTTCACAGAGTTGAGCATATGGCACTTTCGGACTAGGCCCCACATGGTTTGCATCTACATCTAACATAGTGAATTAAAATGTGAGCTGGAGGACGGCTTCCCCAGGTGTTGTTTGACAGAGTGGAGTGTATGACTCTTGCGGTGTCGGCTCTGCAGAAGTTTTCAAACACTTCTAACAGGGGAGCCCAGATGGTATTTGAAGGGTGGTTTCCCCACCGTGTTGTTTTACAGAGTTGAGCACATGGCACTTTCTACGTAGAACCGCATACGGTTCTCAAACAATTTCTAAGTGAAACGAGAGGTTAGTTGAAAGGTGGAGTCCCCACAGTGTTGTTTCACAGAGTTGACTAGGTGGCACTTTCGGCGCAGGCCCTACATGGGTTTTCGAACGCTTGTCACTTTGTGAAATGAGATGTCAGTTGAAAGATGGTTCCTCCACAGTGTCTCACAGAGATGAGTTGGTGGCGCTTTCGGTGTCATCTCCGCGTGGTTTTCAAACACTTCCAACTTACTGAAACAACGTGTTAGTTGGTAGAGGGTTTCCCCCGACTGTGTTGTGTCTCGGAGTTGAAACTATGGCACTTTCCTCATAGACCCTGGATAGTTTTCAAACAGGCTTGAAGCAGGGAAACCAGATGTTAGTTGACAGATCGTTTTGCCACACCATTGTCTCTCACAGTTGAGTGCACGGCACTTAACCGTTAGGCTTCCCGTGGGTGTTCAAGGACTTCTACCTTAGGGAAACCAGATGGTAGTTGAACGATGGTTTCCCCATAGTGTTGTTTCACAGACTTGACCGTATGGCACTCTCCGTGTGGCCCACACTTAGGTTTCCTAACCCTTGTAACTACGCTCAGTGAGAAGTTAATTGAAAGGTGGTTTCACCACAGTGTTGTTTGATTGAGTGGCGCGTATGGCGCTAGCCACATGGGCCCCGCGTGTGTTTTCAAACACTTGTAACAGTGAAACCAGATAGTAGTTGAACGATCCTTTCACCACACTGGTATTCACACAGTTGAGTATAGGGCACCTTGCGATTAGGCAATCCTATGAGAGCACAGGATTTCCACACACTGCTCACTTAGAGAAACCAGCTGGTAGTCGAAGATCGTTTTCCCACAGTGTTGTTTCACAGAGTCGAGTATATGGCACGGTCTTCAGAGGCCCCCCAGGGGTTTCAAACACTTCTAACTTAGTGGCCCAGCTTTTAGTTAAAAGTCAGTTTCTCCCATGTTGTTTCACAGAGTTGAGCGTATGGTGCTATGCACCTAAGCCCCCCCCCCCCCGTCTTTTCAAACCCTTGTAACCTCGCGAATCCAGATGCTCGGAGAAAGACTGTGTCACCATAGTGTCTGTTCTCGGAGTTGAGTGTATGGCACTTTCGTTGTGGGCCCCGCATGGTTTTCAAACACATCACACTTAGGGAAATAAGATGTGAGTTGGAGGACGGCTTCCTCCAAGTGTTGTTTGACACAGTGCAATGTAAGATACACTCGGTGTAGCGGCCGCATGGCATTTCAAACACGTCTGACAAGTGAACCCAGGTGATATTTGGAGGATGGTATCACCACGCTGTTGTTTTACAGAGTTGAGCTTATGGCACTCTCTGCGTAGTCCCTGCATAGGTCTTCAAACACTTCGAACTTAGTGCACCAAGATGTTAGTTGAAAGAGGGTGTCCCCACAGGATTCTCTACAGTGTCCTGTACGTGTCACTCTCCACATCGTTCCCCACATAGACCTTCACAGACTTCTACGCGACACGACAGGTCAATGGACAGACTATTTCCACAAAGTGCATTGTGACAGAGTTGAGGATGCGGCGCTTTCACCATAGGCCCTGCATTGATTTTCCAACACTTGGAACCTAGCGAAACAAGATGGTAGTTGAACGATTGTTTTCGCTGCACTGCTGCTTCGCAGAATCGAGTATATGGCACTTTCGTGTATCCCAAGCACAGTTTTCCACACACTTGAACCTTAGTGAAACCGGATGTTAATCGAACAGTGGTCTCCTCACAGAGTCGTGTATATGGCACCTTGCGGGGAGGCCACTCAAGTGTTTCTAAACACTTCAGACTTTGTGAAACCAGGTAGTAGCTGAAAGACGGTTGCCCCACAGTGTTGTTTCACAGGGAGATGGGTATTTGGCACCTTCCGCTTAGGCCCCTCACAGGTTTTCAAACACTTCCACCTTAGCGTAATGGGCTGTTCCTTGAAAGATGGTTGCCCCCGCAACGTATCAGACAGGCGTGTATGTGGCACTCTGGATGTCGCCCCCCGCACGGGTGTTCAAGCACACTAAGTTAGCGAAACCAGATGTTAACTGATAGACGTTTGCACCACACAAACGTTTCACAGGGTTGAGTACCGGGCACTTTGGCTGTAGTCCCCGCATGGGTTTTTAGCCACTTCTAGTGTCGTGAAACAAGACATTAGTTGAAAGGTGTGTTGTCTGCCAGACTTGACTATGTGGCACTTTATGCGTAGGTTTTGGAACACGCCTAGCAACGTGAAACCGTTAAGTTAGTTGAAAGATGGTTTCCCCACAAGCAGTTTTTAGAGTCGAGTATATGTCACTTTCCCCCATAGTCCCTAGTGTATGTTTTAAAGCATTTCTAACCGTGAAACAAGTTGTTAATGGAAAGATTTTTATCCCACAGTATTGTTTCACAGAGTGGAGTATATGGCACCTTCCTCTAGGTCCCTCTTCAGTTTTTAAGCTTTTCTAAATTTCTGAAATCAGATGGTAGTGGAAAGAGGTTTTCACCTCAGTGTTGTCTCGCAGAGTTGAGTAGACGGCACTTTCCTCATAGACCCGGCCTAGGGTTTCAAGTGCTTCTGTTAGTGAAACAAGATATTAGTTGAAAGACCGTTTTTCCGTAACACTCTTTCACACAATCAAGTCTATGTCACTTTCATCGTAATTCCCCGAAAATGTTTACAGAAACTTCCAACGGTGAAACGAGATGTTAGTTGAAGGATGGTTTCACCACACTGTTGTTTCACAGAGCTGAGTGATGGCGCTTTCCGTATCGTTGCCCGCGTGGGTTTTCTAACACTTACAGATTAGTGACATCAGATGGTAGTTGAAAGATGGTTTCACCACAGTGTTGTCTCACAGAGTGGAGGATATGGCGCTTCTCTCATAGTTGCTCGCGTACGTTTTCCACCCCGTCCAAATTAGTGAAACCGAATGTTTCTTGAAGGAGGGTTCCCCAAAATGTTGTTGTTTCCCATATTTGAGTGCAAGGCGCTTTCCCTGAAGGTGTCGCATAGGTTTTCAAACTGGTCCAACCTTGTGCACCAAGAGGTTAGTTGGCTGAGGGTTTGAGCAGACTCTTGTGCAGAGTTGAGTGTGTGGCACTTTCCGCATAGGCTCCGCATAGGTTTCAAAGATGGTTTTAACCGTAGGGATACCAGATGCCAGTTGAAAGATGTTTCATACAGTCGTGCATACGGCAGTTTCGGTGTTGGCCCCGCACGGGCCCTCAAACACTTCTAACTTGGTGAAACCCGACGTTGGTGGATAGATGGTTTCACCACACGGTTGTTTCCCAGGGTTGAGTGCATGGCACATCCGGTGTAGGCCCCACATGGGTCTTCAAGCTAAGAGGGGTCTAACGTACTGAAACAGGATGCTGGTTGGAAGATGGTTTCCGCACAGTGTTATTTGCCAGACTCGAGTATATGACACTTTATTCGTAGGCCCCACATACGTTGTCGAATACCTCTAACATAGTGAGACCTGATGGTAGTTGAAGGATGGTTTCTCCACGGTAAGATTTCAGCGTGGAGTGTATCTCGTTTTCCTCATAGGTTTTCAAACACTTCTCAGCGAAGCAAGGTGTTAGTTGATGAAGGGCTTATTTATGAAAAGTGTCACATACTTAACGCGGTGTAAAATCACTGTGCGGAAACATCTGTTTGTTTCACAAAGTTAGAAATGTTGGAATCCTAGGCATAGAAGCTAAAAAGCGGGGCGCCTGGGTGGCTTGGTCGGTTAAGCGTCTGACTTCGGCTCAGGTCATGATCTCGCGGTCCGTGGGTTCGAGCCCCGCGTCAGGCTCTGTGCTGACAGCTCGGAGCCTGGAGCCTGTTTCAGAGTCTGTGTCTCCTTCTCACCGTGACCCTCCCCCGTTCAGCTCTATCTCTCTCTGTCTCAAAAATAAATAAACTTTAAAAAAGAAGTTAAAAGGCAAAGCGCACTTTCCTCGCTGTGTCAAGGATCGTTGTAGACAAACCACTTTTCAAATAACATCTGGTTTAACTAAGCGGGAAGTGTTTGCAAACGCTTGCGGGGCCGCAAAGACACTGCCATGTCCTCGGCGCTGTGAAACACCAGTGTGGTGACGCCTTTTACCAACTAACATCTGCTTTCACCGCATAGGGTTTCAAGTGCTTGAAAACCCATGTGGGGACGAAACGGAAAGCGCCATAGGCTGAAGTGTATGAAACGCTGTGGGGGAACCACCTTCCAACTAAAATCCTGTTTCAGTAGGTTGGAAGCGTTTGCAAACCTCTGCGGGGCTTAGGCGGAAACGCCTACACGCAGCTCTGTGAAACAACTACGGGGAAAGAGTCTTTTCACCTAACATCCGGTTTCAGTAAGTGAGAACTCTTTGAAAACCTATGCGGGGCCTACAGGGTAAGGGCCATAGCGTCACCTCCGTGAAACAACACCGTGGGGAAACCGACTTTCAACTAACATACATCTATCTGATTTGACAAAGTGAGAAGTGTTTGAAAACCCATGGTATCCGGCTTGCAACTAACCTCTTGCTTCGCCAAGTAGAATTGGAAAGCCTATGTGGGCCCTACGGGGAAAGTGCCATGCACTCAACTCTGTGAAACAGAAAAGTGTGAGGGAAACATCTTGCCACTAACATCTTCTTTCACCAAGTTAAAAGTGTTTCAAAGCAAATGCAGCACCTACACCGAGTGTGCCTTATACTCAATACCATGAAACACCTTAGGGAAAGCTTTCTCCTATCGTCTTATTCACTAAGTTTGAAGCGCTTGGAGACCTATGCGGAGCCCAGGTGGAAAGCTCTATGTACTCAGCTCTACCAGGCAGCCCTTGAGGGAAACTATCTGTCAACTAACATCTTGTTTCACTAAGTCACAAGTGTTTGAAAAACCCCGTAGGCCTACCCCGACCAGTGCCTTGTACCTAACTTTAGGAAGTACCGTGGGGATACCATCATTCAACCAACGGCTACGTGTCACAACGTGAGAAACGTTAGTAAATACGTGCGGGGCCTACAGGGAAAGTGCCTTATACTCACCTCTGGAAAAAAAGAGTGAAGCGTCGGGTTTCGCTACGTTAAAATTGCTTGAAAACTAGGCGGGACCTAGAGGTAAGCGCCATAGAGTCAACTCTGTGATAGGACACTGTGGGGAACCCATCGTCCACCCAATTTCTTGTTACACTAAGTTAGAGGTGTTTGAACGCCATCCGGGGATCACACCGAAAGTGCCACATAGCCCTGGGCACCGTCACGGTCGAGAGACAATCTCCCAACATCTGCTTTCACTCGGTTACAAGTGTTTAAAACACATGCGGGGCCTGGGTGGAGAGTACCAAACACGCAACTCCGTGAAACAACACGGTTGGGGAGACCACCTTTCAACCTCTATGTGGTTTCTTTGAGCTAGAAGTGTCTGAAAACCTATGAGAAGCCAACTGGTTAAGTGCCATACCTCTACGCTCAACGGTGAACAACGATGGTGTGCTAAAACAATATTTCAACTAACATCTGGTTGCACTAATTTAAAAGTGTTTGAAAACTATTCAGGGTCTGTGAGGAGAGTGCCATATGCTCCACTCTGTGACAGAACACAGTGGGGACCCCATCTTCCGACTAACGTGTGTCAGTTTGAAAACCATGAGGAGCTACACCCCAAAGGGACTTACTCTATGAGACGCCCTAGGGAAACCGTCTTTGAAGTGACTTCTCGTTTCACAAACTTACAAGTGTTTGAAAACCCATGCATGCAAGGCCTGCGCAGAAAGTGCCTAGAGTCCACTCTGTGAAACAACACTGTGGGTCTCCACGTTTCAACCAACCGCTCGTTTCACTGAGTGAGAAGGGTTTGAAAACCTACGTGCGTTCTACGCAACGAGTGCCATATGCTCAACTCTGTAAAACAACACCGGTGACACCATCCTTCAAATAGCATCATGGTTCACTGTTAGAAGTGTTTGAAAACCTATGCGGAGCCTACCCCGAAAGTATCTTACACTGCACTCTGGCAAAGACTTTGGGGAAGCCGTCCTTCAACTGACATTTTACTTCACTACGTCACCATGGGGTTGCAAACCATGCGGCGCCTACAGCCAAAGTGCCATATGCTCAACTCTGTGAAACAACGCTGTGGGGAAACGGGTTCAACGAACACCTGGTTTCACTACGTTGGAAGTGTTTGAGAAACCCGTCGTGCCCTCTGTCAAACTGCACATTGCAGAAGCCATCTTTCAGCTAACATCTTACATCTCTAAAGTATGGATGGCACGTATGTTATATATAACGTTTGTGTCTGTGCATGTTATTTGTGTGGTGAATGTGGTGTGTGTATGGTGTGTCAGTGTTTTGGAGGTGCTGTATGTGTCCTTCTGTGTTGTCTTCAAGGGTCATATATGTGTTGTGATTGTAGTATATCAGCTAGGTATGCGCCGCATAGAACGTATGTGCGTGTATGGTCTTTCTATGGCCTGTGTGTTTTGTATGTGGTGCACGTGTGGTTTTGTGGTGTGGCATACGGGTGGAGTTTGGGCAGTAAAAGTGTGGTGTGTGTGTGGTGTGCGTGGTGTCCGTACTTCATAGATGTATGGATTCTCACGGTGTGTGTATTGTGGATGCGGTGTCTGTGTAGTGTAAGTGCGTTGTGTGCGGTATGAGTTTGGCATGTATGTGGTGTATATACGGAGTGTGTTTGTGGGCTACACGTAGTGTACGGTGGGTATATGTGTGGTCCGTGTATTAGGTGTAGTAAGTAGTGTGTGGAAGATGTCTGTGTGAGGTGTAAGTGGTTTGGTGTGTATGTGGTGACTGGGTGAGGTGTTTGTGTGGTATTCACGTGTCATGCGAGGTATGTTGGCACCCTGTTGTGTGTTCGGTGTAGGAGTGATGTGGCTGTGTGGCCTATGTGTCACATTTGTGTCTCTATGTGCAGTGTGTGTGGTGTCCTGGTAGTCGACGTGTAGAGGAGGGAGCATCTGTCTTCCGTATAAGTGGCGTGGGTTTGGGGTGTGGGGTGTGCATGTGGAGGGTGTATGCGTGGTATACGGGCAGTGGTTTGTTTGGAAACTGTGTGCTGTATATGTGTTGAGTGTGGTAATACTGTGCGAGGGGGGTAACTGTGGGTGTGTGTGGGGCATGTGTGATGTGTGTTGGATATGTCTGTGGCATATGCATGGTGAGTGTGTGGTGAGCATGTGGTGTGTGTGATGTATGCATGTGTAGACGGTGTATGTGTCATGCAGGTGTGTATGTCGTAGGAAGGTGGCCAATGCGGCGTGCCAGGTGTGTGGAATGTGCAGGGTGTGTGTGTGTGTGTGTGTGTGTATGTGTGTTATATAAGTGTCTTGAGTGTATTGCACGGGTGGCCGTGTGTGGTGTGTTTTCCTTAAATGTTTTGGGTGTGTGTGTTGTGTGTTTGGGTACTGTGGTATGTGTGATATATGTGTGGGTTTCCGTGTAATTCGTGTCTTGTGTAGGCTGCACGTTAGTTGAAAGTGCAGTTTGACAGAGTTGAGTATATGGCACTTTCCACCTAGTCCCCGCCGAGGTTTTCAAACACTTCTAACTCAGTGAAACAAGATGCTAGCAACACGATGGTTTTTCCCCCACAGTGTTACTTCACAGAGTTGAGTGTATGGCACGTTCGTCGTCGTTCCCAGCAGTTTTTCAAACGCTTCCAACATGGAGAAACAAGATGTTAGTTGAAAGACGGTTTCCCCAAAGTGCCGTTTTGACAGAGTTGAATATATGGCTCTTTCTTTCTGCACAGTCCCTGAATAATTTTTCAAACCCTTCTAACTTAGTGAAACTAGATGTTAGTTCAAAGGATGCTTTCCCACCGTGTTGGTTCCCAGAGATGAGTATATGGCAGTGACCTTGGAGGCCCTGCATAGCTTCTCAAAACTTCCAACTTGGTGAAACATGTTAGTTGAAAGATGCTTTCTCCACAGGAGTCTTTTGCGATGGCTGGTATAGGTGACTTTCCACATCATTCCCTGCATAGGTTGTCAAACTCTTCTCACGTAGTGAAACGACAGGCTAGTTACAAGATATTTTCCCCACAGTGTTGTATCACAGGGTTGAGTATATGGCACTCACCCTGTAGGCCCCGCGTAGGTTTTCAGACAGTTCTCACTGAGCGAAACCACACATTAGGTGAAAGCTGGTTACTCTCCAGGGTTGTTTCGCAGGATTGGGTATACGGCCCTTTCCGCATGGGCCCGCGTAAGTTTTTCAAACACTTCTAACTGAGAGAAACCAGATGTGAGTTGAAAGATGGTTTCTCCACAGTATGTTTTCTCTGAATCGAGAATTCTGAGGAACTCGAGAATTCCGTTGAAGACGAATCTTCGTTCCCAGCAGTTTTTCAAACACTTCTAACATGGTGAAATAAGATGGTAGTGGAAAGATGGTTTCCCCAAAAGCTGCTTGACAGAGTGGAGGGTATGACACTTTCCGCCTAAGCCCCCACAGGTTTGCCAACACTTCTTCCTTAGTGAAACAAGATGTGAGTGGAAAGATGGTTTCCCCACAGTGTTGTTTCACAGGGTTGAGGGTATGGCACTTTCCTTCTAGGCCCCACATGGGTTTTCCAACACTTCCACGTTAGTGGAGCCAGAGGTTAGTGGAAAGATGGTTTCCGTAGAGTGCAGGTTGACTGACTTGTGTACATGGCACTTCACTCTCCACATAGCCCCCCCCCCCCCACATAGGTGTTCCAACACCTCCAACGGTTGTGACACCGGATGTTAGGTGAGAGATGGTTGCTCCACAGGATTCTTTCACCGTGGCTGGTATATGTCACTTTCCACATCGTTCCCCACATAGGTGCTCAAACTCTTCTAACCTAGTGATTGATACAAGCTGTTAGTTGAGTGTTGGCTTCCCCAGAGTGAAGTCTGACAGAGTTGAGTACATGGAACTTGACGCGCAGTCCCCGCGCAGGTTTTCAAGCCCTTGGAACTGAGTGAAACTAGGTGTTAGCTAAAAGGTCGTGTCCTCAGAGTGTGCCTTCACACGGGTGACTATATGGCACCTACCTTGCAGGCCCCGCACAGTTGTCAGACAGCTCTCTTTTAGTGCAGCAAGATATTAGGAGAAAGACCGTTTCGCCACACCGTGTTTCACATGATGGAGTGTAAGGGCACTTTCTACGCAAGCCACCGTACGTAGGTTGGCAAACACTTGGAACGGAGTGAAACGAGATGCTAGCTGAAAGGTGGTCTCTCCACAGTACACCTTCACGGGGTGGAGGGTCACTTTCGACGTCGTTCTCCGCATAGGATTTCAAACAATGCCAACCTGGTGCTACAAGATGTTCCTGGAAAGATGGTTTCCCCAAATGGGCAGCTGCACAAACGTGAGTGTATGGCACTTTCACTATAGGCCTCCCATCACTGTTCCGCCTCTTCCCACTTAGGGAAAGGACATGTTGGCTGAAAGGTGTTTCCTCACCCCCGCCCCCGCCCTCCACGGTTTTGTTTCACACAGTCGAGGACAGAGCACTTGCCGTGTACGTCTGCATACGCTTTCAAACTCTTGCAACTTAGCCAAACAAGATGTCAGCTGAGAGATGGTTTCTCTGCAGGATTCTTTCAGAGTATCGAGTACATATCACTTTCCACATCGTGCCCTGCATAGGTTTTCAAACGCTTCTGACTTAGTGATACAAGATGTCAGGTGAAGGATGGTTTCCCCGAAGGGCAAACCTTTGACAGAGTTGAGTGGCACGCGCCGCATAAAGCCCCCACAGGCTTCCTTCACTCGCTTCTTACCTGGTGAAACCCAATGTAGTTGAAAGACGGTTTCCCCAACAGTGTTGTTTCACAGCGCTGAGGGTCTAGGCCCCACATGGGATTGCAAACACTTCCAAGTTAGTGGAACCAGAGGTGAGTGGAAAGCGTTCCTCCAAAGTGCAGTTTGCCCGAGTCGAGTATACGACACCTTCCACTGAGGCCCCACGATAGGCGTTTGTTCAAACTGCTGGTCTAACTTAGCGATACAAGATGTTCCTTCACAGAGCCGAGTTTGTGGCACTGACCTTACATGTGGGCGCCGCATAGGTTTGCAAACAGTTCTCCCTCAGTGAGCCAAGATGTTAGTTGCAAGATGGCTTCTCCACAGGACTTTCTCACAATGCCGAGTAAATGTCACTTGCCCCTTCTTTGCCCGCAGAGGATTTCCGGCAAATCTAACTTAGCGATACGGGATGTTATTTGAAAGGTGGTTTCCCCAAAGTGCCTCTCGACAGAGTCGCGTATATGGCACCTTCGTCATAGGCCCCGAATGGGTTTTCAGACACCTCTGCCCAGTGAAACGTGATGTCAGTCCACAGTATTCTCTCCCACAGTCGAGTATATGTCACTTTCCCCCTGGCTCCCCACAGAGGGTTTCAAACACTTCTACGTTAGTGATGCAAGCTGTTAGCCAGAAGATGGCTCCTGCAATGTGCAGTGGGACAGTGCTCTGTATATATATATATATATATATATACATATACATATAGCACGTTGTGCTTAGGCCCCGACGGGTTTCTCAAACACTTCTAACTTAGTGAAACCACGTGTTAGTTGAAACGGTCTCCCCACAGTGTTGTTTCACAGAGTTGAGTGTATGGCACTTTCGCTGTAGGCCCCGCACGAACGGTTTGCAGCCACAGGTAACATAGTGAAGTAAGCTGTTGGTTGAAGGACGGCTTCTCCGCTCTCCCCCCTCCCCCCACACACACACCGCAGGTGTTGTTTGACAGAGTGGGGTGTCTCATACTTTTGGTGTGAGCTCCGCATCGCTTTTCAAACACGTCTAACAAGGGAACCCAGATGCTATTTGAAGGATGGTTTCACCACAGTGTTGTTTTACAGAGTTGAGCACATGGCGCTTGCTGCGTAGGAAGCCCCTCGTTTCTGAAACTCTTCTCAGTAAGGGAAACGAGAGGTGTGTTGACAGGTGGCGTCTCCACGGTGTTGTTTCACAGAGTTGACTCTACGGCACTTTCGTCGCAGGCCCTGCATGGGTCTTGAAGCCCTTGTCACTTTGGCAAACGAGCTGTCATTTGAAAAGTGGTCTCCCCCCAGTGTCTCACAGAGTTGAGGGTAGGGCCCTTGCCGCGTAGACCCCCAACAGTTTCCGAACACTCTTAAGTTAGTGAAACCAGGTGCTAGTTGAGTGCTCGTTTCAGCACACCATCGTTTCTCACAGTTGAGTAGACGGCGCTCAACAGTTAGGCGTCTCGTAGGTTTTCAAACCCTTCTACCTTAGAGAAACCACACGGTAGTTGAAGGACGGTTTCCCCCACAGTGTTGTTTCCTAGAGTTGAGAGCGTACGGTCCCGTGCGCTAGGCGCCTGCGAGCCTTATGAAACACCTGTGGCTTAGTGAAACCACATGCTAGGAGACAGATTGTGTCCCCACAGTGTCGTCTCACAGGGTTCAGTATATGGCACTCTCGTTGTAGGCCCCGCAACGTTTGGAGCTACGTGTACCTTAGCGAAGCGAGATGTCAGCGGAACGACGGCTCTCACCAAGTGTTATCTGCCAGAGCGCAGTGGGAGACACTTTCGGGCTAGGCTCCGCGTAGCTTTCCAAACACTTCTAACGAGGGAACCCAGATGCTGTTGGAAGGAGGGTTTCACCACAGTGTTGTTTTACATACAGAGTTGCGCACAGGGCCCTCTCTGCGTAGTACCCACGTAGGTTTTCGAACCCTTCTCACTAAGCGAAACGAGCGGTTAGGTGAAACGTGGAGACCCACAGTGTTGTCTCACAGAGTTGAGTGTATGGCACTTTCCGCATAGGCCCTGCATAGGTTGTCAAACACTTCTAACATTGTGAAACGAGATGTGATTGGGAAGATGGTTTTCCCCCACAGCGTCTCAGAGAGCTGAGTATACGGCAGTTTCGTTGTAGTCTCCGGATGCTTCTCAAACACTTCCAACTTAGTGAAACCACATGGTAGTTGGAAGATGCTTTCCCCGCAAGGTTGTGTCACAGAGTTGAGTGTACGTCCCTTTCTACATACGCCTCCATAGGTTTTCAAACACGTCTGCCTTAGTGAACTGAGATGTTAGTTGAAAGGTGTTTTCCCCACCGTGTTTTTCCCCATAGGCGAGTATATGGCACTCACCGTCCACGTCTGCATACGTTTTCAAAACTCTTCTAACTTAGGCAAACAAGGGGTTAGTTGAAAAGACGGTTTTCTCCACAGTGTGTTTTCACAGAGTCGAGAACATGGCACTTTCCTCATTGTTCCTAGCAACGTTTTTCACGTACGTCTAACATGGTGAAACAAGATATTAGTTGGAAGACGGTTTCCCTAAAAAAAATTGACAGTGGAGCAGATGGCACTTTCCGCCTAAGCCCCCACCCCCCCCAACCCCCACCCCCGGCAAGTTTCGAAACACTCCTACGAACTGAACCCGGATGTTATTTGAAAGACGGTTTCACCGCAGTCGTGTTGTGCAGAGTTGAGCATATGACACTTTCTTTGTAGAAATGGCATAGGTTTTCAACCACTTCTAAGTGAAGAGCAGTTAGCTGCAACATGGATTCACCACAGTGTTGTGTCACAGAGTTGAGTGCATGGTCTACGCGCCTAGGTCCCGTGGGTCTTCTCAGACACTTGTAACCTAGTGAAACCAGAGGCTAGAAGAAAGATTCTTTCCCCCGCCGTGCCGTTTCACAGAGTTGAGCATATGGCACTTTCGGACTAGGCCCCACATGGTTTGCATCTACATCTAACATAGTGAATTAAAATGTGAGCTGGAGGACGGCTTCCCCAGGTGTTGTTTGACAGAGTGGAGTGTATGACTCTTGCGGTGTCGGCTCTGCAGAAGTTTTCAAACACTTCTAACAGGGGAGCCCAGATGGTATTTGAAGGGTGGTTTCCCCACCGTGTTGTTTTACAGAGTTGAGCACATGGCACTTTCTACGTAGAACCGCATACGGTTCTCAAACAATTTCTAAGTGAAACGAGAGGTTAGTTGAAAGGTGGAGTCCCCACAGTGTTGTTTCACAGAGTTGACTAGGTGGCACTTTCGGCGCAGGCCCTACATGGGTTTTCGAACGCTTGTCACTTTGTGAAATGAGATGTCAGTTGAAAGATGGTTCCTCCACAGTGTCTCACAGAGATGAGTTGGTGGCGCTTTCGGTGTCATCTCCGCGTGGTTTTCAAACACTTCCAACTTACTGAAACAACGTGTTAGTTGGTAGAGGGTTTCCCCCGACTGTGTTGTGTCTCGGAGTTGAAACTATGGCACTTTCCTCATAGACCCTGGATAGTTTTCAAACAGGCTTGAAGCAGGGAAACCAGATGTTAGTTGACAGATCGTTTTGCCACACCATTGTCTCTCACAGTTGAGTGCACGGCACTTAACCGTTAGGCTTCCCGTGGGTGTTCAAAGACTTCTACCTTAGGGAAACCAGATGGTAGTTGAACGATGGTTTCCCCATAGTGTTGTTTCACAGACTTGACCGTATGGCACTCTCCGTGTGGCCCACACTTAGGTTTCCTAACCCTTGTAACTACGCTCAGTGAGAAGTTAATTGAAAGGTGGTTTCACCACAGTGTTGTTTGATTGAGTGGCGCGTATGGCGCTAGCCACATGGGCCCCGCGTGTGTTTTCAAACACTTGTAACAGTGAAACCAGATAGTAGTTGAACGATCCTTTCACCACACTGGTATTCACACAGTTGAGTATAGGGCACCTTGCGATTAGGCAATCCTATGAGAGCACAGGATTTCCACACACTGCTCACTTAGAGAAACCAGCTGGTAGTCGAAGATCGTTTTCCCACAGTGTTGTTTCACAGAGTCGAGTATATGGCACGGTCTTCAGAGGCCCCCCAGGGGTTTCAAACACTTCTAACTTAGTGGCCCAGCTTTTAGTTAAAAGTCAGTTTCTCCCATGTTGTTTCACAGAGTTGAGCGTATGGTGCTATGCACCTAAGCCCCCTCCCCCCGTCTTTTCAAACCCTTGTAACCTCGCGAATCCAGATGCTCGGAGAAAGACTGTGTCACCATAGTGTCTGTTCTCGGAGTTGAGTGTATGGCACTTTCGTTGTGGGCCCCGCATGGTTTTCAAACACATCACACTTAGGGAAATAAGATGTGAGTTGGAGGACGGCTTCCTCCAAGTGTTGTTTGACACAGTGCAATGTAAGATACACTCGGTGTAGCGGCCGCATGGCATTTCAAACACGTCTGACAAGTGAACCCAGGTGATATTTGGAGGATGGTATCACCACGCTGTTGTTTTACAGAGTTGAGCTTATGGCACTCTCTGCGTAGTCCCTGCATAGGTCTTCAAACACTTCGAACTTAGTGCACCAAGATGTTAGTTGAAAGAGGGTGTCCCCACAGGATTCTCTACAGTGTCCTGTACGTGTCACTCTCCACATCGTTCCCCACATAGACCTTCACAGACTTCTACGCGACACGACAGGTCAATGGACAGACTATTTCCACAAAGTGCATTGTGACAGAGTTGAGGATGCGGCGCTTTCACCATAGGCCCTGCATTGATTTTCCAACACTTGGAACCTAGCGAAACAAGATGGTAGTTGAACGATTGTTTTCACTGCACTGCTGCTTCGCAGAATCGAGTATATGGCACTTTCGTGTATCCCAAGCACAGTTTTCCACACACTTGAACCTTAGTGAAACCGGATGTTAATCGAACAGTGGTCTCCTCACAGAGTCGTGTATATGGCACCTTGCGGGGAGGCCACTCAAGTGTTTCTAAACACTTCAGACTTTGTGAAACCAGGTAGTAGCTGAAAGACGGTTGCCCCACAGTGTTGTTTCACAGGGAGATGGGTATTTGGCACCTTCCGCTTAGGCCCCTCACAGGTTTTCAAACACTTCCACCTTAGCGTAATGGGCTGTTCCTTGAAAGATGGTTGCCCCCGCAACGTATCAGACAGGCGTGTATGTGGCACTCTGGATGTCGCCCCCCGCACGGGTGTTCAAGCACACTAAGTTAGCGAAACCAGATGTTAACTGATAGACGTTTGCACCACACAAACGTTTCACAGGGTTGAGTACCGGGCACTTTGGCTGTAGTCCCCGCATGGGTTTTTAGCCACTTCTAGTGTCGTGAAACAAGACATTAGTTGAAAGGTGTGTTGTCTGCCAGACTTGACTATGTGGCACTTTATGCGTAGGTTTTGGAACACGCCTAGCAACGTGAAACCGTTAAGTTAGTTGAAAGATGGTTTCCCCACAAGCAGTTTTTAGAGTCGAGTATATGTCACTTTCCCCCATAGTCCCTAGTGTATGTTTTAAAGCATTTCTAACCGTGAAACAAGTTGTTAATGGAAAGATTTTTATCCCACAGTATTGTTTCACAGAGTGGAGTATATGGCACCTTCCTCTAGGTCCCTCTTCAGTTTTTAAGCTTTTCTAAATTTCTGAAATCAGATGGTAGTGGAAAGAGGTTTTCACCTCAGTGTTGTCTCGCAGAGTTGAGTAGACGGCACTTTCCTCATAGACCCGGCCTAGGGTTTCAAGTGCTTCTGTTAGTGAAACAAGATATTAGTTGAAAGACCGTTTTTCCGTAACACTCTTTCACACAATCAAGTCTATGTCACTTTCATCGTAATTCCCCGAAAATGTTTACAGAAACTTCCAACGGTGAAACGAGATGTTAGTTGAAGGATGGTTTCACCACACTGTTGTTTCACAGAGCTGAGTGATGGCGCTTTCCGTATCGTTGCCCGCGTGGGTTTTCTAACACTTACAGATTAGTGACATCAGATGGTAGTTGAAAGATGGTTTCACCACAGTGTTGTCTCACAGAGTGGAGGATATGGCGCTTCTCTCATAGTTGCTCGCGTACGTTTTCCACCCCGTCCAAATTAGTGAAACCGAATGTTTCTTGAAGGAGGGTTCCCCAAAATGTTGTTGTTTCCCATATTTGAGTGCAAGGCGCTTTCCCTGAAGGTGTCGCATAGGTTTTCAAACTGGTCCAACCTTGTGCACCAAGAGGTTAGTTGGCTGAGGGTTTGAGCAGACTCTTGTGCAGAGTTGAGTGTGTGGCACTTTCCGCATAGGCTCCGCATAGGTTTCAAAGATGGTTTTAACCGTAGGGATACCAGATGCCAGTTGAAAGATGTTTCATACAGTCGTGCATACGGCAGTTTCGGTGTTGGCCCCGCACGGGCCCTCAAACACTTCTAACTTGGTGAAACCCGACGTTGGTGGATAGATGGTTTCACCACACGGTTGTTTCCCAGGGTTGAGTGCATGGCACATCCGGTGTAGGCCCCACATGGGTCTTCAAGCTAAGAGGGGTCTAACGTACTGAAACAGGATGCTGGTTGGAAGATGGTTTCCGCACAGTGTTATTTGCCAGACTCGAGTATATGACACTTTATTCGTAGGCCCCACATACGTTGTCGAATACCTCTAACATAGTGAGACCTGATGGTAGTTGAAGGATGGTTTCTCCACGGTAAGATTTCAGCGTGGAGTGTATCTCGTTTTCCTCATAGGTTTTCAAACACTTCTCAGCGAAGCAAGGTGTTAGTTGATGAAGGGCTTATTTATGAAAAGTGTCACATACTTAACGCGGTGTAAAATCACTGTGCGGAAACATCTGTTTGTTTCACAAAGTTAGAAATGTTGGAATCCTAGGCATAGAAGCTAAAAAGCGGGGCGCCTGGGTGGCTTGGTCGGTTAAGCGTCTGACTTCGGCTCAGGTCATGATCTCGCGGTCCGTGGGTTCGAGCCCCGCGTCAGGCTCTGTGCTGACAGCTCGGAGCCTGGAGCCTGTTTCAGAGTCTGTGTCTCCTTCTCACCGTGACCCTCCCCCGTTCAGCTCTATCTCTCTCTGTCTCAAAAATAAATAAACTTTAAAAAAGAAGTTAAAAGGCAAAGCGCACTTTCCTCGCTGTGTCAAGGATCGTTGTAGACAAACCACTTTTCAAATAACATCTGGTTTAACTAAGCGGGAAGTGTTTGCAAACGCTTGCGGGGCCGCAAAGACACTGCCATGTCCTCGGCGCTGTGAAACACCAGTGTGGTGACGCCTTTTACCAACTAACATCTGCTTTCACCGCATAGGGTTTCAAGTGCTTGAAAACCCATGTGGGGACGAAACGGAAAGCGCCATAGGCTGAAGTGTATGAAACGCTGTGGGGGAACCACCTTCCAACTAAAATCCTGTTTCAGTAGGTTGGAAGCGTTTGCAAACCTCTGCGGGGCTTAGGCGGAAACGCCTACACGCAGCTCTGTGAAACAACTACGGGGAAAGAGTCTTTTCACCTAACATCCGGTTTCAGTAAGTGAGAACTCTTTGAAAACCTATGCGGGGCCTACAGGGTAAGGGCCATAGCGTCACCTCCGTGAAACAACACCGTGGGGAAACCGACTTTCAACTAACATACATCTATCTGATTTGACAAAGTGAGAAGTGTTTGAAAACCCATGGTATCCGGCTTGCAACTAACCTCTTGCTTCGCCAAGTAGAATTGGAAAGCCTATGTGGGCCCTACGGGGAAAGTGCCATGCACTCAACTCTGTGAAACAGAAAAGTGTGAGGGAAACATCTTGCCACTAACATCTTCTTTCACCAAGTTAAAAGTGTTTCAAAGCAAATGCAGCACCTACACCGAGTGTGCCTTATACTCAATACCATGAAACACCTTAGGGAAAGCTTTCTCCTATCGTCTTATTCACTAAGTTTGAAGCGCTTGGAGACCTATGCGGAGCCCAGGTGGAAAGCTCTATGTACTCAGCTCTACCAGGCAGCCCTTGAGGGAAACTATCTGTCAACTAACATCTTGTTTCACTAAGTCACAAGTGTTTGAAAAACCCCGTAGGCCTACCCCGACCAGTGCCTTGTACCTAACTTTAGGAAGTACCGTGGGGATACCATCATTCAACCAACGGCTACGTGTCACAACGTGAGAAACGTTAGTAAATACGTGCGGGGCCTACAGGGAAAGTGCCTTATACTCACCTCTGGAAAAAAAGAGTGAAGCGTCGGGTTTCGCTACGTTAAAATTGCTTGAAAACTAGGCGGGACCTAGAGGTAAGCGCCATAGAGTCAACTCTGTGATAGGACACTGTGGGGAACCCATCGTCCACCCAATTTCTTGTTACACTAAGTTAGAGGTGTTTGAACGCCATCCGGGGATCACACCGAAAGTGCCACATAGCCCTGGGCACCGTCACGGTCGAGAGACAATCTCCCAACATCTGCTTTCACTCGGTTACAAGTGTTTAAAACACATGCGGGGCCTGGGTGGAGAGTACCAAACACGCAACTCCGTGAAACAACACGGTTGGGGAGACCACCTTTCAACCTCTATGTGGTTTCTTTGAGCTAGAAGTGTCTGAAAACCTATGAGAAGCCAACTGGTTAAGTGCCATACCTCTACGCTCAACGGTGAACAACGATGGTGTGCTAAAACAATATTTCAACTAACATCTGGTTGCACTAATTTAAAAGTGTTTGAAAACTATTCAGGGTCTGTGAGGAGAGTGCCATATGCTCCACTCTGTGACAGAACACAGTGGGGACCCCATCTTCCGACTAACGTGTGTCAGTTTGAAAACCATGAGGAGCTACACCCCAAAGGGACTTACTCTATGAGACGCCCTAGGGAAACCGTCTTTGAAGTGACTTCTCGTTTCACAAACTTACAAGTGTTTGAAAACCCATGCATGCAAGGCCTGCGCAGAAAGTGCCTAGAGTCCACTCTGTGAAACAACACTGTGGGTCTCCACGTTTCAACCAACCGCTCGTTTCACTGAGTGAGAAGGGTTTGAAAACCTACGTGCGTTCTACGCAACGAGTGCCATATGCTCAACTCTGTAAAACAACACCGGTGACACCATCCTTCAAATAGCATCATGGTTCACTGTTAGAAGTGTTTGAAAACCTATGCGGAGCCTACCCCGAAAGTATCTTACACTGCACTCTGGCAAAGACTTTGGGGAAGCCGTCCTTCAACTGACATTTTACTTCACTACGTCACCATGGGGTTGCAAACCATGCGGCGCCTACAGCCAAAGTGCCATATGCTCAACTCTGTGAAACAACGCTGTGGGGAAACGGGTTCAACGAACACCTGGTTTCACTACGTTGGAAGTGTTTGAGAAACCCGTCGTGCCCTCTGTCAAACTGCACATTGCAGAAGCCATCTTTCAGCTAACATCTTACATCTCTAAAGTATGGATGGCACGTATGTTATATATAACGTTTGTGTCTGTGCATGTTATTTGTGTGGTGAATGTGGTGTGTGTATGGTGTGTCAGTGTTTTGGAGGTGCTGTATGTGTCCTTCTGTGTTGTCTTCAAGGGTCATATATGTGTTGTGATTGTAGTATATCAGCTAGGTATGCGCCGCATAGAACGTATGTGCGTGTATGGTCTTTCTATGGCCTGTGTGTTTTGTATGTGGTGCACGTGTGGTTTTGTGGTGTGGCATACGGGTGGAGTTTGGGCAGTAAAAGTGTGGTGTGTGTGTGGTGTGCGTGGTGTCCGTACTTCATAGATGTATGGATTCTCACGGTGTGTGTATTGTGGATGCGGTGTCTGTGTAGTGTAAGTGCGTTGTGTGCGGTATGAGTTTGGCATGTATGTGGTGTATATACGGAGTGTGTTTGTGGGCTACACGTAGTGTACGGTGGGTATATGTGTGGTCCGTGTATTAGGTGTAGTAAGTAGTGTGTGGAAGATGTCTGTGTGAGGTGTAAGTGGTTTGGTGTGTATGTGGTGACTGGGTGAGGTGTTTGTGTGGTATTCACGTGTCATGCGAGGTATGTTGGCACCCTGTTGTGTGTTCGGTGTAGGAGTGATGTGGCTGTGTGGCCTATGTGTCACATTTGTGTCTCTATGTGCAGTGTGTGTGGTGTCCTGGTAGTCGACGTGTAGAGGAGGGAGCATCTGTCTTCCGTATAAGTGGCGTGGGTTTGGGGTGTGGGGTGTGCATGTGGAGGGTGTATGCGTGGTATACGGGCAGTGGTTTGTTTGGAAACTGTGTGCTGTATATGTGTTGAGTGTGGTAATACTGTGCGAGGGGGGTAACTGTGGGTGTGTGTGGGGCATGTGTGATGTGTGTTGGATATGTCTGTGGCATATGCATGGTGAGTGTGTGGTGAGCATGTGGTGTGTGTGATGTATGCATGTGTAGACGGTGTATGTGTCATGCAGGTGTGTATGTCGTAGGAAGGTGGCCAATGCGGCGTGCCAGGTGTGTGGAATGTGCAGGGTGTGTGTGTGTGTGTGTGTGTGTATGTGTGTTATATAAGTGTCTTGAGTGTATTGCACGGGTGGCCGTGTGTGGTGTGTTTTCCTTAAATGTTTTGGGTGTGTGTGTTGTGTGTTTGGGTACTGTGGTATGTGTGATATATGTGTGGGTTTCCGTGTAATTCGTGTCTTGTGTAGGCTGCACGTTAGTTGAAAGTGCAGTTTGACAGAGTTGAGTATATGGCACTTTCCACCTAGTCCCCGCCGAGGTTTTCAAACACTTCTAACTCAGTGAAACAAGATGCTAGCAACACGATGGTTTTTCCCCCACAGTGTTACTTCACAGAGTTGAGTGTATGGCACGTTCGTCGTCGTTCCCAGCAGTTTTTCAAACGCTTCCAACATGGAGAAACAAGATGTTAGTTGAAAGACGGTTTCCCCAAAGTGCCGTTTTGACAGAGTTGAATATATGGCTCTTTCTTTCTGCACAGTCCCTGAATAATTTTTCAAACCCTTCTAACTTAGTGAAACTAGATGTTAGTTCAAAGGATGCTTTCCCACCGTGTTGGTTCCCAGAGATGAGTATATGGCAGTGACCTTGGAGGCCCTGCATAGCTTCTCAAAACTTCCAACTTGGTGAAACATGTTAGTTGAAAGATGCTTTCTCCACAGGAGTCTTTTGCGATGGCTGGTATAGGTGACTTTCCACATCATTCCCTGCATAGGTTGTCAAACTCTTCTCACGTAGTGAAACGACAGGCTAGTTACAAGATATTTTCCCCACAGTGTTGTATCACAGGGTTGAGTATATGGCACTCACCCTGTAGGCCCCGCGTAGGTTTTCAGACAGTTCTCACTGAGCGAAACCACACATTAGGTGAAAGCTGGTTACTCTCCAGGGTTGTTTCGCAGGATTGGGTATACGGCCCTTTCCGCATGGGCCCGCGTAAGTTTTTCAAACACTTCTAACTGAGAGAAACCAGATGTGAGTTGAAAGATGGTTTCTCCACAGTATGTTTTCTCTGAATCGAGAATTCTGAGGAACTCGAGAATTCCGTTGAAGACGAATCTTCGTTCCCAGCAGTTTTTCAAACACTTCTAACATGGTGAAATAAGATGGTAGTGGAAAGATGGTTTCCCCAAAAGCTGCTTGACAGAGTGGAGGGTATGACACTTTCCGCCTAAGCCCCCACAGGTTTGCCAACACTTCTTCCTTAGTGAAACAAGATGTGAGTGGAAAGATGGTTTCCCCACAGTGTTGTTTCACAGGGTTGAGGGTATGGCACTTTCCTTCTAGGCCCCACATGGGTTTTCCAACACTTCCACGTTAGTGGAGCCAGAGGTTAGTGGAAAGATGGTTTCCGTAGAGTGCAGGTTGACTGACTTGTGTACATGGCACTTCACTCTCCACATAGCCCCCCCCCCCCCACATAGGTGTTCCAACACCTCCAACGGTTGTGACACCGGATGTTAGGTGAGAGATGGTTGCTCCACAGGATTCTTTCACCGTGGCTGGTATATGTCACTTTCCACATCGTTCCCCACATAGGTGCTCAAACTCTTCTAACCTAGTGATTGATACAAGCTGTTAGTTGAGTGTTGGCTTCCCCAGAGTGAAGTCTGACAGAGTTGAGTACATGGAACTTGACGCGCAGTCCCCGCGCAGGTTTTCAAGCCCTTGGAACTGAGTGAAACTAGGTGTTAGCTAAAAGGTCGTGTCCTCAGAGTGTGCCTTCACACGGGTGACTATATGGCACCTACCTTGCAGGCCCCGCACAGTTGTCAGACAGCTCTCTTTTAGTGCAGCAAGATATTAGGAGAAAGACCGTTTCGCCACACCGTGTTTCACATGATGGAGTGTAAGGGCACTTTCTACGCAAGCCACCGTACGTAGGTTGGCAAACACTTGGAACGGAGTGAAACGAGATGCTAGCTGAAAGGTGGTCTCTCCACAGTACACCTTCACGGGGTGGAGGGTCACTTTCGACGTCGTTCTCCGCATAGGATTTCAAACAATGCCAACCTGGTGCTACAAGATGTTCCTGGAAAGATGGTTTCCCCAAATGGGCAGCTGCACAAACGTGAGTGTATGGCACTTTCACTATAGGCCTCCCATCACTGTTCCGCCTCTTCCCACTTAGGGAAAGGACATGTTGGCTGAAAGGTGTTTCCTCACCCCCGCCCCCGCCCTCCACGGTTTTGTTTCACACAGTCGAGGACAGAGCACTTGCCGTGTACGTCTGCATACGCTTTCAAACTCTTGCAACTTAGCCAAACAAGATGTCAGCTGAGAGATGGTTTCTCTGCAGGATTCTTTCAGAGTATCGAGTACATATCACTTTCCACATCGTGCCCTGCATAGGTTTTCAAACGCTTCTGACTTAGTGATACAAGATGTCAGGTGAAGGATGGTTTCCCCGAAGGGCAAACCTTTGACAGAGTTGAGTGGCACGCGCCGCATAAAGCCCCCACAGGCTTCCTTCACTCGCTTCTTACCTGGTGAAACCCAATGTAGTTGAAAGACGGTTTCCCCAACAGTGTTGTTTCACAGCGCTGAGGGTCTAGGCCCCACATGGGATTGCAAACACTTCCAAGTTAGTGGAACCAGAGGTGAGTGGAAAGCGTTCCTCCAAAGTGCAGTTTGCCCGAGTCGAGTATACGACACCTTCCACTGAGGCCCCACGATAGGCGTTTGTTCAAACTGCTGGTCTAACTTAGCGATACAAGATGTTCCTTCACAGAGCCGAGTTTGTGGCACTGACCTTACATGTGGGCGCCGCATAGGTTTGCAAACAGTTCTCCCTCAGTGAGCCAAGATGTTAGTTGCAAGATGGCTTCTCCACAGGACTTTCTCACAATGCCGAGTAAATGTCACTTGCCCCTTCTTTGCCCGCAGAGGATTTCCGGCAAATCTAACTTAGCGATACGGGATGTTATTTGAAAGGTGGTTTCCCCAAAGTGCCTCTCGACAGAGTCGCGTATATGGCACCTTCGTCATAGGCCCCGAATGGGTTTTCAGACACCTCTGCCCAGTGAAACGTGATGTCAGTCCACAGTATTCTCTCCCACAGTCGAGTATATGTCACTTTCCCCCTGGCTCCCCACAGAGGGTTTCAAACACTTCTACGTTAGTGATGCAAGCTGTTAGCCAGAAGATGGCTCCTGCAATGTGCAGTGGGACAGTGCTCTGTATATATATATATATATATATATACATATACATATAGCACGTTGTGCTTAGGCCCCGACGGGTTTCTCAAACACTTCTAACTTAGTGAAACCACGTGTTAGTTGAAACGGTCTCCCCACAGTGTTGTTTCACAGAGTTGAGTGTATGGCACTTTCGCTGTAGGCCCCGCACGAACGGTTTGCAGCCACAGGTAACATAGTGAAGTAAGCTGTTGGTTGAAGGACGGCTTCTCCGCTCTCCCCCCTCCCCCCACACACACACCGCAGGTGTTGTTTGACAGAGTGGGGTGTCTCATACTTTTGGTGTGAGCTCCGCATCGCTTTTCAAACACGTCTAACAAGGGAACCCAGATGCTATTTGAAGGATGGTTTCACCACAGTGTTGTTTTACAGAGTTGAGCACATGGCGCTTGCTGCGTAGGAAGCCCCTCGTTTCTGAAACTCTTCTCAGTAAGGGAAACGAGAGGTGTGTTGACAGGTGGCGTCTCCACGGTGTTGTTTCACAGAGTTGACTCTACGGCACTTTCGTCGCAGGCCCTGCATGGGTCTTGAAGCCCTTGTCACTTTGGCAAACGAGCTGTCATTTGAAAAGTGGTCTCCCCCCAGTGTCTCACAGAGTTGAGGGTAGGGCCCTTGCCGCGTAGACCCCCAACAGTTTCCGAACACTCTTAAGTTAGTGAAACCAGGTGCTAGTTGAGTGCTCGTTTCAGCACACCATCGTTTCTCACAGTTGAGTAGACGGCGCTCAACAGTTAGGCGTCTCGTAGGTTTTCAAACCCTTCTACCTTAGAGAAACCACACGGTAGTTGAAGGACGGTTTCCCCCACAGTGTTGTTTCCTAGAGTTGAGAGCGTACGGTCCCGTGCGCTAGGCGCCTGCGAGCCTTATGAAACACCTGTGGCTTAGTGAAACCACATGCTAGGAGACAGATTGTGTCCCCACAGTGTCGTCTCACAGGGTTCAGTATATGGCACTCTCGTTGTAGGCCCCGCAACGTTTGGAGCTACGTGTACCTTAGCGAAGCGAGATGTCAGCGGAACGACGGCTCTCACCAAGTGTTATCTGCCAGAGCGCAGTGGGAGACACTTTCGGGCTAGGCTCCGCGTAGCTTTCCAAACACTTCTAACGAGGGAACCCAGATGCTGTTGGAAGGAGGGTTTCACCACAGTGTTGTTTTACATACAGAGTTGCGCACAGGGCCCTCTCTGCGTAGTACCCACGTAGGTTTTCGAACCCTTCTCACTAAGCGAAACGAGCGGTTAGGTGAAACGTGGAGACCCACAGTGTTGTCTCACAGAGTTGAGTGTATGGCACTTTCCGCATAGGCCCTGCATAGGTTGTCAAACACTTCTAACATTGTGAAACGAGATGTGATTGGGAAGATGGTTTTCCCCCACAGCGTCTCAGAGAGCTGAGTATACGGCAGTTTCGTTGTAGTCTCCGGATGCTTCTCAAACACTTCCAACTTAGTGAAACCACATGGTAGTTGGAAGATGCTTTCCCCGCAAGGTTGTGTCACAGAGTTGAGTGTACGTCCCTTTCTACATACGCCTCCATAGGTTTTCAAACACGTCTGCCTTAGTGAACTGAGATGTTAGTTGAAAGGTGTTTTCCCCACCGTGTTTTTCCCCATAGGCGAGTATATGGCACTCACCGTCCACGTCTGCATACGTTTTCAAAACTCTTCTAACTTAGGCAAACAAGGGGTTAGTTGAAAAGACGGTTTTCTCCACAGTGTGTTTTCACAGAGTCGAGAACATGGCACTTTCCTCATTGTTCCTAGCAACGTTTTTCACGTACGTCTAACATGGTGAAACAAGATATTAGTTGGAAGACGGTTTCCCTAAAAAAAATTGACAGTGGAGCAGATGGCACTTTCCGCCTAAGCCCCCACCCCCCCCAACCCCCACCCCCGGCAAGTTTCGAAACACTCCTACGAACTGAACCCGGATGTTATTTGAAAGACGGTTTCACCGCAGTCGTGTTGTGCAGAGTTGAGCATATGACACTTTCTTTGTAGAAATGGCATAGGTTTTCAACCACTTCTAAGTGAAGAGCAGTTAGCTGCAACATGGATTCACCACAGTGTTGTGTCACAGAGTTGAGTGCATGGTCTACGCGCCTAGGTCCCGTGGGTCTTCTCAGACACTTGTAACCTAGTGAAACCAGAGGCTAGAAGAAAGATTCTTTCCCCCGCCGTGCCGTTTCACAGAGTTGAGCATATGGCACTTTCGGACTAGGCCCCACATGGTTTGCATCTACATCTAACATAGTGAATTAAAATGTGAGCTGGAGGACGGCTTCCCCAGGTGTTGTTTGACAGAGTGGAGTGTATGACTCTTGCGGTGTCGGCTCTGCAGAAGTTTTCAAACACTTCTAACAGGGGAGCCCAGATGGTATTTGAAGGGTGGTTTCCCCACCGTGTTGTTTTACAGAGTTGAGCACATGGCACTTTCTACGTAGAACCGCATACGGTTCTCAAACAATTTCTAAGTGAAACGAGAGGTTAGTTGAAAGGTGGAGTCCCCACAGTGTTGTTTCACAGAGTTGACTAGGTGGCACTTTCGGCGCAGGCCCTACATGGGTTTTCGAACGCTTGTCACTTTGTGAAATGAGATGTCAGTTGAAAGATGGTTCCTCCACAGTGTCTCACAGAGATGAGTTGGTGGCGCTTTCGGTGTCATCTCCGCGTGGTTTTCAAACACTTCCAACTTACTGAAACAACGTGTTAGTTGGTAGAGGGTTTCCCCCGACTGTGTTGTGTCTCGGAGTTGAAACTATGGCACTTTCCTCATAGACCCTGGATAGTTTTCAAACAGGCTTGAAGCAGGGAAACCAGATGTTAGTTGACAGATCGTTTTGCCACACCATTGTCTCTCACAGTTGAGTGCACGGCACTTAACCGTTAGGCTTCCCGTGGGTGTTCAAAGACTTCTACCTTAGGGAAACCAGATGGTAGTTGAACGATGGTTTCCCCATAGTGTTGTTTCACAGACTTGACCGTATGGCACTCTCCGTGTGGCCCACACTTAGGTTTCCTAACCCTTGTAACTACGCTCAGTGAGAAGTTAATTGAAAGGTGGTTTCACCACAGTGTTGTTTGATTGAGTGGCGCGTATGGCGCTAGCCACATGGGCCCCGCGTGTGTTTTCAAACACTTGTAACAGTGAAACCAGATAGTAGTTGAACGATCCTTTCACCACACTGGTATTCACACAGTTGAGTATAGGGCACCTTGCGATTAGGCAATCCTATGAGAGCACAGGATTTCCACACACTGCTCACTTAGAGAAACCAGCTGGTAGTCGAAGATCGTTTTCCCACAGTGTTGTTTCACAGAGTCGAGTATATGGCACGGTCTTCAGAGGCCCCCCAGGGGTTTCAAACACTTCTAACTTAGTGGCCCAGCTTTTAGTTAAAAGTCAGTTTCTCCCATGTTGTTTCACAGAGTTGAGCGTATGGTGCTATGCACCTAAGCCCCCTCCCCCCGTCTTTTCAAACCCTTGTAACCTCGCGAATCCAGATGCTCGGAGAAAGACTGTGTCACCATAGTGTCTGTTCTCGGAGTTGAGTGTATGGCACTTTCGTTGTGGGCCCCGCATGGTTTTCAAACACATCACACTTAGGGAAATAAGATGTGAGTTGGAGGACGGCTTCCTCCAAGTGTTGTTTGACACAGTGCAATGTAAGATACACTCGGTGTAGCGGCCGCATGGCATTTCAAACACGTCTGACAAGTGAACCCAGGTGATATTTGGAGGATGGTATCACCACGCTGTTGTTTTACAGAGTTGAGCTTATGGCACTCTCTGCGTAGTCCCTGCATAGGTCTTCAAACACTTCGAACTTAGTGCACCAAGATGTTAGTTGAAAGAGGGTGTCCCCACAGGATTCTCTACAGTGTCCTGTACGTGTCACTCTCCACATCGTTCCCCACATAGACCTTCACAGACTTCTACGCGACACGACAGGTCAATGGACAGACTATTTCCACAAAGTGCATTGTGACAGAGTTGAGGATGCGGCGCTTTCACCATAGGCCCTGCATTGATTTTCCAACACTTGGAACCTAGCGAAACAAGATGGTAGTTGAACGATTGTTTTCACTGCACTGCTGCTTCGCAGAATCGAGTATATGGCACTTTCGTGTATCCCAAGCACAGTTTTCCACACACTTGAACCTTAGTGAAACCGGATGTTAATCGAACAGTGGTCTCCTCACAGAGTCGTGTATATGGCACCTTGCGGGGAGGCCACTCAAGTGTTTCTAAACACTTCAGACTTTGTGAAACCAGGTAGTAGCTGAAAGACGGTTGCCCCACAGTGTTGTTTCACAGGGAGATGGGTATTTGGCACCTTCCGCTTAGGCCCCTCACAGGTTTTCAAACACTTCCACCTTAGCGTAATGGGCTGTTCCTTGAAAGATGGTTGCCCCCGCAACGTATCAGACAGGCGTGTATGTGGCACTCTGGATGTCGCCCCCCGCACGGGTGTTCAAGCACACTAAGTTAGCGAAACCAGATGTTAACTGATAGACGTTTGCACCACACAAACGTTTCACAGGGTTGAGTACCGGGCACTTTGGCTGTAGTCCCCGCATGGGTTTTTAGCCACTTCTAGTGTCGTGAAACAAGACATTAGTTGAAAGGTGTGTTGTCTGCCAGACTTGACTATGTGGCACTTTATGCGTAGGTTTTGGAACACGCCTAGCAACGTGAAACCGTTAAGTTAGTTGAAAGATGGTTTCCCCACAAGCAGTTTTTAGAGTCGAGTATATGTCACTTTCCCCCATAGTCCCTAGTGTATGTTTTAAAGCATTTCTAACCGTGAAACAAGTTGTTAATGGAAAGATTTTTATCCCACAGTATTGTTTCACAGAGTGGAGTATATGGCACCTTCCTCTAGGTCCCTCTTCAGTTTTTAAGCTTTTCTAAATTTCTGAAATCAGATGGTAGTGGAAAGAGGTTTTCACCTCAGTGTTGTCTCGCAGAGTTGAGTAGACGGCACTTTCCTCATAGACCCGGCCTAGGGTTTCAAGTGCTTCTGTTAGTGAAACAAGATATTAGTTGAAAGACCGTTTTTCCGTAACACTCTTTCACACAATCAAGTCTATGTCACTTTCATCGTAATTCCCCGAAAATGTTTACAGAAACTTCCAACGGTGAAACGAGATGTTAGTTGAAGGATGGTTTCACCACACTGTTGTTTCACAGAGCTGAGTGATGGCGCTTTCCGTATCGTTGCCCGCGTGGGTTTTCTAACACTTACAGATTAGTGACATCAGATGGTAGTTGAAAGATGGTTTCACCACAGTGTTGTCTCACAGAGTGGAGGATATGGCGCTTCTCTCATAGTTGCTCGCGTACGTTTTCCACCCCGTCCAAATTAGTGAAACCGAATGTTTCTTGAAGGAGGGTTCCCCAAAATGTTGTTGTTTCCCATATTTGAGTGCAAGGCGCTTTCCCTGAAGGTGTCGCATAGGTTTTCAAACTGGTCCAACCTTGTGCACCAAGAGGTTAGTTGGCTGAGGGTTTGAGCAGACTCTTGTGCAGAGTTGAGTGTGTGGCACTTTCCGCATAGGCTCCGCATAGGTTTCAAAGATGGTTTTAACCGTAGGGATACCAGATGCCAGTTGAAAGATGTTTCATACAGTCGTGCATACGGCAGTTTCGGTGTTGGCCCCGCACGGGCCCTCAAACACTTCTAACTTGGTGAAACCCGACGTTGGTGGATAGATGGTTTCACCACACGGTTGTTTCCCAGGGTTGAGTGCATGGCACATCCGGTGTAGGCCCCACATGGGTCTTCAAGCTAAGAGGGGTCTAACGTACTGAAACAGGATGCTGGTTGGAAGATGGTTTCCGCACAGTGTTATTTGCCAGACTCGAGTATATGACACTTTATTCGTAGGCCCCACATACGTTGTCGAATACCTCTAACATAGTGAGACCTGATGGTAGTTGAAGGATGGTTTCTCCACGGTAAGATTTCAGCGTGGAGTGTATCTCGTTTTCCTCATAGGTTTTCAAACACTTCTCAGCGAAGCAAGGTGTTAGTTGATGAAGGGCTTATTTATGAAAAGTGTCACATACTTAACGCGGTGTAAAATCACTGTGCGGAAACATCTGTTTGTTTCACAAAGTTAGAAATGTTGGAATCCTAGGCATAGAAGCTAAAAAGCGGGGCGCCTGGGTGGCTTGGTCGGTTAAGCGTCTGACTTCGGCTCAGGTCATGATCTCGCGGTCCGTGGGTTCGAGCCCCGCGTCAGGCTCTGTGCTGACAGCTCGGAGCCTGGAGCCTGTTTCAGAGTCTGTGTCTCCTTCTCACCGTGACCCTCCCCCGTTCAGCTCTATCTCTCTCTGTCTCAAAAATAAATAAACTTTAAAAAAGAAGTTAAAAGGCAAAGCGCACTTTCCTCGCTGTGTCAAGGATCGTTGTAGACAAACCACTTTTCAAATAACATCTGGTTTAACTAAGCGGGAAGTGTTTGCAAACGCTTGCGGGGCCGCAAAGACACTGCCATGTCCTCGGCGCTGTGAAACACCAGTGTGGTGACGCCTTTTACCAACTAACATCTGCTTTCACCGCATAGGGTTTCAAGTGCTTGAAAACCCATGTGGGGACGAAACGGAAAGCGCCATAGGCTGAAGTGTATGAAACGCTGTGGGGGAACCACCTTCCAACTAAAATCCTGTTTCAGTAGGTTGGAAGCGTTTGCAAACCTCTGCGGGGCTTAGGCGGAAACGCCTACACGCAGCTCTGTGAAACAACTACGGGGAAAGAGTCTTTTCACCTAACATCCGGTTTCAGTAAGTGAGAACTCTTTGAAAACCTATGCGGGGCCTACAGGGTAAGGGCCATAGCGTCACCTCCGTGAAACAACACCGTGGGGAAACCGACTTTCAACTAACATACATCTATCTGATTTGACAAAGTGAGAAGTGTTTGAAAACCCATGGTATCCGGCTTGCAACTAACCTCTTGCTTCGCCAAGTAGAATTGGAAAGCCTATGTGGGCCCTACGGGGAAAGTGCCATGCACTCAACTCTGTGAAACAGAAAAGTGTGAGGGAAACATCTTGCCACTAACATCTTCTTTCACCAAGTTAAAAGTGTTTCAAAGCAAATGCAGCACCTACACCGAGTGTGCCTTATACTCAATACCATGAAACACCTTAGGGAAAGCTTTCTCCTATCGTCTTATTCACTAAGTTTGAAGCGCTTGGAGACCTATGCGGAGCCCAGGTGGAAAGCTCTATGTACTCAGCTCTACCAGGCAGCCCTTGAGGGAAACTATCTGTCAACTAACATCTTGTTTCACTAAGTCACAAGTGTTTGAAAAACCCCGTAGGCCTACCCCGACCAGTGCCTTGTACCTAACTTTAGGAAGTACCGTGGGGATACCATCATTCAACCAACGGCTACGTGTCACAACGTGAGAAACGTTAGTAAATACGTGCGGGGCCTACAGGGAAAGTGCCTTATACTCACCTCTGGAAAAAAAGAGTGAAGCGTCGGGTTTCGCTACGTTAAAATTGCTTGAAAACTAGGCGGGACCTAGAGGTAAGCGCCATAGAGTCAACTCTGTGATAGGACACTGTGGGGAACCCATCGTCCACCCAATTTCTTGTTACACTAAGTTAGAGGTGTTTGAACGCCATCCGGGGATCACACCGAAAGTGCCACATAGCCCTGGGCACCGTCACGGTCGAGAGACAATCTCCCAACATCTGCTTTCACTCGGTTACAAGTGTTTAAAACACATGCGGGGCCTGGGTGGAGAGTACCAAACACGCAACTCCGTGAAACAACACGGTTGGGGAGACCACCTTTCAACCTCTATGTGGTTTCTTTGAGCTAGAAGTGTCTGAAAACCTATGAGAAGCCAACTGGTTAAGTGCCATACCTCTACGCTCAACGGTGAACAACGATGGTGTGCTAAAACAATATTTCAACTAACATCTGGTTGCACTAATTTAAAAGTGTTTGAAAACTATTCAGGGTCTGTGAGGAGAGTGCCATATGCTCCACTCTGTGACAGAACACAGTGGGGACCCCATCTTCCGACTAACGTGTGTCAGTTTGAAAACCATGAGGAGCTACACCCCAAAGGGACTTACTCTATGAGACGCCCTAGGGAAACCGTCTTTGAAGTGACTTCTCGTTTCACAAACTTACAAGTGTTTGAAAACCCATGCATGCAAGGCCTGCGCAGAAAGTGCCTAGAGTCCACTCTGTGAAACAACACTGTGGGTCTCCACGTTTCAACCAACCGCTCGTTTCACTGAGTGAGAAGGGTTTGAAAACCTACGTGCGTTCTACGCAACGAGTGCCATATGCTCAACTCTGTAAAACAACACCGGTGACACCATCCTTCAAATAGCATCATGGTTCACTGTTAGAAGTGTTTGAAAACCTATGCGGAGCCTACCCCGAAAGTATCTTACACTGCACTCTGGCAAAGACTTTGGGGAAGCCGTCCTTCAACTGACATTTTACTTCACTACGTCACCATGGGGTTGCAAACCATGCGGCGCCTACAGCCAAAGTGCCATATGCTCAACTCTGTGAAACAACGCTGTGGGGAAACGGGTTCAACGAACACCTGGTTTCACTACGTTGGAAGTGTTTGAGAAACCCGTCGTGCCCTCTGTCAAACTGCACATTGCAGAAGCCATCTTTCAGCTAACATCTTACATCTCTAAAGTATGGATGGCACGTATGTTATATATAACGTTTGTGTCTGTGCATGTTATTTGTGTGGTGAATGTGGTGTGTGTATGGTGTGTCAGTGTTTTGGAGGTGCTGTATGTGTCCTTCTGTGTTGTCTTCAAGGGTCATATATGTGTTGTGATTGTAGTATATCAGCTAGGTATGCGCCGCATAGAACGTATGTGCGTGTATGGTCTTTCTATGGCCTGTGTGTTTTGTATGTGGTGCACGTGTGGTTTTGTGGTGTGGCATACGGGTGGAGTTTGGGCAGTAAAAGTGTGGTGTGTGTGTGGTGTGCGTGGTGTCCGTACTTCATAGATGTATGGATTCTCACGGTGTGTGTATTGTGGATGCGGTGTCTGTGTAGTGTAAGTGCGTTGTGTGCGGTATGAGTTTGGCATGTATGTGGTGTATATACGGAGTGTGTTTGTGGGCTACACGTAGTGTACGGTGGGTATATGTGTGGTCCGTGTATTAGGTGTAGTAAGTAGTGTGTGGAAGATGTCTGTGTGAGGTGTAAGTGGTTTGGTGTGTATGTGGTGACTGGGTGAGGTGTTTGTGTGGTATTCACGTGTCATGCGAGGTATGTTGGCACCCTGTTGTGTGTTCGGTGTAGGAGTGATGTGGCTGTGTGGCCTATGTGTCACATTTGTGTCTCTATGTGCAGTGTGTGTGGTGTCCTGGTAGTCGACGTGTAGAGGAGGGAGCATCTGTCTTCCGTATAAGTGGCGTGGGTTTGGGGTGTGGGGTGTGCATGTGGAGGGTGTATGCGTGGTATACGGGCAGTGGTTTGTTTGGAAACTGTGTGCTGTATATGTGTTGAGTGTGGTAATACTGTGCGAGGGGGGTAACTGTGGGTGTGTGTGGGGCATGTGTGATGTGTGTTGGATATGTCTGTGGCATATGCATGGTGAGTGTGTGGTGAGCATGTGGTGTGTGTGATGTATGCATGTGTAGACGGTGTATGTGTCATGCAGGTGTGTATGTCGTAGGAAGGTGGCCAATGCGGCGTGCCAGGTGTGTGGAATGTGCAGGGTGTGTGTGTGTGTGTGTGTGTGTGTATGTGTGTTATATAAGTGTCTTGAGTGTATTGCACGGGTGGCCGTGTGTGGTGTGTTTTCCTTAAATGTTTTGGGTGTGTGTGTTGTGTGTTTGGGTACTGTGGTATGTGTGATATATGTGTGGGTTTCCGTGTAATTCGTGTCTTGTGTAGGCTGCACGTTAGTTGAAAGTGCAGTTTGACAGAGTTGAGTATATGGCACTTTCCACCTAGTCCCCGCCGAGGTTTTCAAACACTTCTAACTCAGTGAAACAAGATGCTAGCAACACGATGGTTTTTCCCCCACAGTGTTACTTCACAGAGTTGAGTGTATGGCACGTTCGTCGTCGTTCCCAGCAGTTTTTCAAACGCTTCCAACATGGAGAAACAAGATGTTAGTTGAAAGACGGTTTCCCCAAAGTGCCGTTTTGACAGAGTTGAATATATGGCTCTTTCTTTCTGCACAGTCCCTGAATAATTTTTCAAACCCTTCTAACTTAGTGAAACTAGATGTTAGTTCAAAGGATGCTTTCCCACCGTGTTGGTTCCCAGAGATGAGTATATGGCAGTGACCTTGGAGGCCCTGCATAGCTTCTCAAAACTTCCAACTTGGTGAAACATGTTAGTTGAAAGATGCTTTCTCCACAGGAGTCTTTTGCGATGGCTGGTATAGGTGACTTTCCACATCATTCCCTGCATAGGTTGTCAAACTCTTCTCACGTAGTGAAACGACAGGCTAGTTACAAGATATTTTCCCCACAGTGTTGTATCACAGGGTTGAGTATATGGCACTCACCCTGTAGGCCCCGCGTAGGTTTTCAGACAGTTCTCACTGAGCGAAACCACACATTAGGTGAAAGCTGGTTACTCTCCAGGGTTGTTTCGCAGGATTGGGTATACGGCCCTTTCCGCATGGGCCCGCGTAAGTTTTTCAAACACTTCTAACTGAGAGAAACCAGATGTGAGTTGAAAGATGGTTTCTCCACAGTATGTTTTCTCTGAATCGAGAATTCTGAGGAACTCGAGAATTCCGTTGAAGACGAATCTTCGTTCCCAGCAGTTTTTCAAACACTTCTAACATGGTGAAATAAGATGGTAGTGGAAAGATGGTTTCCCCAAAAGCTGCTTGACAGAGTGGAGGGTATGACACTTTCCGCCTAAGCCCCCACAGGTTTGCCAACACTTCTTCCTTAGTGAAACAAGATGTGAGTGGAAAGATGGTTTCCCCACAGTGTTGTTTCACAGGGTTGAGGGTATGGCACTTTCCTTCTAGGCCCCACATGGGTTTTCCAACACTTCCACGTTAGTGGAGCCAGAGGTTAGTGGAAAGATGGTTTCCGTAGAGTGCAGGTTGACTGACTTGTGTACATGGCACTTCACTCTCCACATAGCCCCCCCCCCCCACATAGGTGTTCCAACACCTCCAACGGTTGTGACACCGGATGTTAGGTGAGAGATGGTTGCTCCACAGGATTCTTTCACCGTGGCTGGTATATGTCACTTTCCACATCGTTCCCCACATAGGTGCTCAAACTCTTCTAACCTAGTGATTGATACAAGCTGTTAGTTGAGTGTTGGCTTCCCCAGAGTGAAGTCTGACAGAGTTGAGTACATGGAACTTGACGCGCAGTCCCCGCGCAGGTTTTCAAGCCCTTGGAACTGAGTGAAACTAGGTGTTAGCTAAAAGGTCGTGTCCTCAGAGTGTGCCTTCACACGGGTGACTATATGGCACCTACCTTGCAGGCCCCGCACAGTTGTCAGACAGCTCTCTTTTAGTGCAGCAAGATATTAGGAGAAAGACCGTTTCGCCACACCGTGTTTCACATGATGGAGTGTAAGGGCACTTTCTACGCAAGCCACCGTACGTAGGTTGGCAAACACTTGGAACGGAGTGAAACGAGATGCTAGCTGAAAGGTGGTCTCTCCACAGTACACCTTCACGGGGTGGAGGGTCACTTTCGACGTCGTTCTCCGCATAGGATTTCAAACAATGCCAACCTGGTGCTACAAGATGTTCCTGGAAAGATGGTTTCCCCAAATGGGCAGCTGCACAAACGTGAGTGTATGGCACTTTCACTATAGGCCTCCCATCACTGTTCCGCCTCTTCCCACTTAGGGAAAGGACATGTTGGCTGAAAGGTGTTTCCTCACCCCCGCCCCCGCCCTCCACGGTTTTGTTTCACACAGTCGAGGACAGAGCACTTGCCGTGTACGTCTGCATACGCTTTCAAACTCTTGCAACTTAGCCAAACAAGATGTCAGCTGAGAGATGGTTTCTCTGCAGGATTCTTTCAGAGTATCGAGTACATATCACTTTCCACATCGTGCCCTGCATAGGTTTTCAAACGCTTCTGACTTAGTGATACAAGATGTCAGGTGAAGGATGGTTTCCCCGAAGGGCAAACCTTTGACAGAGTTGAGTGGCACGCGCCGCATAAAGCCCCCACAGGCTTCCTTCACTCGCTTCTTACCTGGTGAAACCCAATGTAGTTGAAAGACGGTTTCCCCAACAGTGTTGTTTCACAGCGCTGAGGGTCTAGGCCCCACATGGGATTGCAAACACTTCCAAGTTAGTGGAACCAGAGGTGAGTGGAAAGCGTTCCTCCAAAGTGCAGTTTGCCCGAGTCGAGTATACGACACCTTCCACTGAGGCCCCACGATAGGCGTTTGTTCAAACTGCTGGTCTAACTTAGCGATACAAGATGTTCCTTCACAGAGCCGAGTTTGTGGCACTGACCTTACATGTGGGCGCCGCATAGGTTTGCAAACAGTTCTCCCTCAGTGAGCCAAGATGTTAGTTGCAAGATGGCTTCTCCACAGGACTTTCTCACAATGCCGAGTAAATGTCACTTGCCCCTTCTTTGCCCGCAGAGGATTTCCGGCAAATCTAACTTAGCGATACGGGATGTTATTTGAAAGGTGGTTTCCCCAAAGTGCCTCTCGACAGAGTCGCGTATATGGCACCTTCGTCATAGGCCCCGAATGGGTTTTCAGACACCTCTGCCCAGTGAAACGTGATGTCAGTCCACAGTATTCTCTCCCACAGTCGAGTATATGTCACTTTCCCCCTGGCTCCCCACAGAGGGTTTCAAACACTTCTACGTTAGTGATGCAAGCTGTTAGCCAGAAGATGGCTCCTGCAATGTGCAGTGGGACAGTGCTCTGTATATATATATATATATATATATATACATATACATATAGCACGTTGTGCTTAGGCCCCGACGGGTTTCTCAAACACTTCTAACTTAGTGAAACCACGTGTTAGTTGAAACGGTCTCCCCACAGTGTTGTTTCACAGAGTTGAGTGTATGGCACTTTCGCTGTAGGCCCCGCACGAACGGTTTGCAGCCACAGGTAACATAGTGAAGTAAGCTGTTGGTTGAAGGACGGCTTCTCCGCTCTCCCCCCTCCCCCCACACACACACCGCAGGTGTTGTTTGACAGAGTGGGGTGTCTCATACTTTTGGTGTGAGCTCCGCATCGCTTTTCAAACACGTCTAACAAGGGAACCCAGATGCTATTTGAAGGATGGTTTCACCACAGTGTTGTTTTACAGAGTTGAGCACATGGCGCTTGCTGCGTAGGAAGCCCCTCGTTTCTGAAACTCTTCTCAGTAAGGGAAACGAGAGGTGTGTTGACAGGTGGCGTCTCCACGGTGTTGTTTCACAGAGTTGACTCTACGGCACTTTCGTCGCAGGCCCTGCATGGGTCTTGAAGCCCTTGTCACTTTGGCAAACGAGCTGTCATTTGAAAAGTGGTCTCCCCCCAGTGTCTCACAGAGTTGAGGGTAGGGCCCTTGCCGCGTAGACCCCCAACAGTTTCCGAACACTCTTAAGTTAGTGAAACCAGGTGCTAGTTGAGTGCTCGTTTCAGCACACCATCGTTTCTCACAGTTGAGTAGACGGCGCTCAACAGTTAGGCGTCTCGTAGGTTTTCAAACCCTTCTACCTTAGAGAAACCACACGGTAGTTGAAGGACGGTTTCCCCCACAGTGTTGTTTCCTAGAGTTGAGAGCGTACGGTCCCGTGCGCTAGGCGCCTGCGAGCCTTATGAAACACCTGTGGCTTAGTGAAACCACATGCTAGGAGACAGATTGTGTCCCCACAGTGTCGTCTCACAGGGTTCAGTATATGGCACTCTCGTTGTAGGCCCCGCAACGTTTGGAGCTACGTGTACCTTAGCGAAGCGAGATGTCAGCGGAACGACGGCTCTCACCAAGTGTTATCTGCCAGAGCGCAGTGGGAGACACTTTCGGGCTAGGCTCCGCGTAGCTTTCCAAACACTTCTAACGAGGGAACCCAGATGCTGTTGGAAGGAGGGTTTCACCACAGTGTTGTTTTACATACAGAGTTGCGCACAGGGCCCTCTCTGCGTAGTACCCACGTAGGTTTTCGAACCCTTCTCACTAAGCGAAACGAGCGGTTAGGTGAAACGTGGAGACCCACAGTGTTGTCTCACAGAGTTGAGTGTATGGCACTTTCCGCATAGGCCCTGCATAGGTTGTCAAACACTTCTAACATTGTGAAACGAGATGTGATTGGGAAGATGGTTTTCCCCCACAGCGTCTCAGAGAGCTGAGTATACGGCAGTTTCGTTGTAGTCTCCGGATGCTTCTCAAACACTTCCAACTTAGTGAAACCACATGGTAGTTGGAAGATGCTTTCCCCGCAAGGTTGTGTCACAGAGTTGAGTGTACGTCCCTTTCTACATACGCCTCCATAGGTTTTCAAACACGTCTGCCTTAGTGAACTGAGATGTTAGTTGAAAGGTGTTTTCCCCACCGTGTTTTTCCCCATAGGCGAGTATATGGCACTCACCGTCCACGTCTGCATACGTTTTCAAAACTCTTCTAACTTAGGCAAACAAGGGGTTAGTTGAAAAGACGGTTTTCTCCACAGTGTGTTTTCACAGAGTCGAGAACATGGCACTTTCCTCATTGTTCCTAGCAACGTTTTTCACGTACGTCTAACATGGTGAAACAAGATATTAGTTGGAAGACGGTTTCCCTAAAAAAAATTGACAGTGGAGCAGATGGCACTTTCCGCCTAAGCCCCCACCCCCCCCAACCCCCACCCCCGGCAAGTTTCGAAACACTCCTACGAACTGAACCCGGATGTTATTTGAAAGACGGTTTCACCGCAGTCGTGTTGTGCAGAGTTGAGCATATGACACTTTCTTTGTAGAAATGGCATAGGTTTTCAACCACTTCTAAGTGAAGAGCAGTTAGCTGCAACATGGATTCACCACAGTGTTGTGTCACAGAGTTGAGTGCATGGTCTACGCGCCTAGGTCCCGTGGGTCTTCTCAGACACTTGTAACCTAGTGAAACCAGAGGCTAGAAGAAAGATTCTTTCCCCCGCCGTGCCGTTTCACAGAGTTGAGCATATGGCACTTTCGGACTAGGCCCCACATGGTTTGCATCTACATCTAACATAGTGAATTAAAATGTGAGCTGGAGGACGGCTTCCCCAGGTGTTGTTTGACAGAGTGGAGTGTATGACTCTTGCGGTGTCGGCTCTGCAGAAGTTTTCAAACACTTCTAACAGGGGAGCCCAGATGGTATTTGAAGGGTGGTTTCCCCACCGTGTTGTTTTACAGAGTTGAGCACATGGCACTTTCTACGTAGAACCGCATACGGTTCTCAAACAATTTCTAAGTGAAACGAGAGGTTAGTTGAAAGGTGGAGTCCCCACAGTGTTGTTTCACAGAGTTGACTAGGTGGCACTTTCGGCGCAGGCCCTACATGGGTTTTCGAACGCTTGTCACTTTGTGAAATGAGATGTCAGTTGAAAGATGGTTCCTCCACAGTGTCTCACAGAGATGAGTTGGTGGCGCTTTCGGTGTCATCTCCGCGTGGTTTTCAAACACTTCCAACTTACTGAAACAACGTGTTAGTTGGTAGAGGGTTTCCCCCGACTGTGTTGTGTCTCGGAGTTGAAACTATGGCACTTTCCTCATAGACCCTGGATAGTTTTCAAACAGGCTTGAAGCAGGGAAACCAGATGTTAGTTGACAGATCGTTTTGCCACACCATTGTCTCTCACAGTTGAGTGCACGGCACTTAACCGTTAGGCTTCCCGTGGGTGTTCAAAGACTTCTACCTTAGGGAAACCAGATGGTAGTTGAACGATGGTTTCCCCATAGTGTTGTTTCACAGACTTGACCGTATGGCACTCTCCGTGTGGCCCACACTTAGGTTTCCTAACCCTTGTAACTACGCTCAGTGAGAAGTTAATTGAAAGGTGGTTTCACCACAGTGTTGTTTGATTGAGTGGCGCGTATGGCGCTAGCCACATGGGCCCCGCGTGTGTTTTCAAACACTTGTAACAGTGAAACCAGATAGTAGTTGAACGATCCTTTCACCACACTGGTATTCACACAGTTGAGTATAGGGCACCTTGCGATTAGGCAATCCTATGAGAGCACAGGATTTCCACACACTGCTCACTTAGAGAAACCAGCTGGTAGTCGAAGATCGTTTTCCCACAGTGTTGTTTCACAGAGTCGAGTATATGGCACGGTCTTCAGAGGCCCCCCAGGGGTTTCAAACACTTCTAACTTAGTGGCCCAGCTTTTAGTTAAAAGTCAGTTTCTCCCATGTTGTTTCACAGAGTTGAGCGTATGGTGCTATGCACCTAAGCCCCCTCCCCCCGTCTTTTCAAACCCTTGTAACCTCGCGAATCCAGATGCTCGGAGAAAGACTGTGTCACCATAGTGTCTGTTCTCGGAGTTGAGTGTATGGCACTTTCGTTGTGGGCCCCGCATGGTTTTCAAACACATCACACTTAGGGAAATAAGATGTGAGTTGGAGGACGGCTTCCTCCAAGTGTTGTTTGACACAGTGCAATGTAAGATACACTCGGTGTAGCGGCCGCATGGCATTTCAAACACGTCTGACAAGTGAACCCAGGTGATATTTGGAGGATGGTATCACCACGCTGTTGTTTTACAGAGTTGAGCTTATGGCACTCTCTGCGTAGTCCCTGCATAGGTCTTCAAACACTTCGAACTTAGTGCACCAAGATGTTAGTTGAAAGAGGGTGTCCCCACAGGATTCTCTACAGTGTCCTGTACGTGTCACTCTCCACATCGTTCCCCACATAGACCTTCACAGACTTCTACGCGACACGACAGGTCAATGGACAGACTATTTCCACAAAGTGCATTGTGACAGAGTTGAGGATGCGGCGCTTTCACCATAGGCCCTGCATTGATTTTCCAACACTTGGAACCTAGCGAAACAAGATGGTAGTTGAACGATTGTTTTCACTGCACTGCTGCTTCGCAGAATCGAGTATATGGCACTTTCGTGTATCCCAAGCACAGTTTTCCACACACTTGAACCTTAGTGAAACCGGATGTTAATCGAACAGTGGTCTCCTCACAGAGTCGTGTATATGGCACCTTGCGGGGAGGCCACTCAAGTGTTTCTAAACACTTCAGACTTTGTGAAACCAGGTAGTAGCTGAAAGACGGTTGCCCCACAGTGTTGTTTCACAGGGAGATGGGTATTTGGCACCTTCCGCTTAGGCCCCTCACAGGTTTTCAAACACTTCCACCTTAGCGTAATGGGCTGTTCCTTGAAAGATGGTTGCCCCCGCAACGTATCAGACAGGCGTGTATGTGGCACTCTGGATGTCGCCCCCCGCACGGGTGTTCAAGCACACTAAGTTAGCGAAACCAGATGTTAACTGATAGACGTTTGCACCACACAAACGTTTCACAGGGTTGAGTACCGGGCACTTTGGCTGTAGTCCCCGCATGGGTTTTTAGCCACTTCTAGTGTCGTGAAACAAGACATTAGTTGAAAGGTGTGTTGTCTGCCAGACTTGACTATGTGGCACTTTATGCGTAGGTTTTGGAACACGCCTAGCAACGTGAAACCGTTAAGTTAGTTGAAAGATGGTTTCCCCACAAGCAGTTTTTAGAGTCGAGTATATGTCACTTTCCCCCATAGTCCCTAGTGTATGTTTTAAAGCATTTCTAACCGTGAAACAAGTTGTTAATGGAAAGATTTTTATCCCACAGTATTGTTTCACAGAGTGGAGTATATGGCACCTTCCTCTAGGTCCCTCTTCAGTTTTTAAGCTTTTCTAAATTTCTGAAATCAGATGGTAGTGGAAAGAGGTTTTCACCTCAGTGTTGTCTCGCAGAGTTGAGTAGACGGCACTTTCCTCATAGACCCGGCCTAGGGTTTCAAGTGCTTCTGTTAGTGAAACAAGATATTAGTTGAAAGACCGTTTTTCCGTAACACTCTTTCACACAATCAAGTCTATGTCACTTTCATCGTAATTCCCCGAAAATGTTTACAGAAACTTCCAACGGTGAAACGAGATGTTAGTTGAAGGATGGTTTCACCACACTGTTGTTTCACAGAGCTGAGTGATGGCGCTTTCCGTATCGTTGCCCGCGTGGGTTTTCTAACACTTACAGATTAGTGACATCAGATGGTAGTTGAAAGATGGTTTCACCACAGTGTTGTCTCACAGAGTGGAGGATATGGCGCTTCTCTCATAGTTGCTCGCGTACGTTTTCCACCCCGTCCAAATTAGTGAAACCGAATGTTTCTTGAAGGAGGGTTCCCCAAAATGTTGTTGTTTCCCATATTTGAGTGCAAGGCGCTTTCCCTGAAGGTGTCGCATAGGTTTTCAAACTGGTCCAACCTTGTGCACCAAGAGGTTAGTTGGCTGAGGGTTTGAGCAGACTCTTGTGCAGAGTTGAGTGTGTGGCACTTTCCGCATAGGCTCCGCATAGGTTTCAAAGATGGTTTTAACCGTAGGGATACCAGATGCCAGTTGAAAGATGTTTCATACAGTCGTGCATACGGCAGTTTCGGTGTTGGCCCCGCACGGGCCCTCAAACACTTCTAACTTGGTGAAACCCGACGTTGGTGGATAGATGGTTTCACCACACGGTTGTTTCCCAGGGTTGAGTGCATGGCACATCCGGTGTAGGCCCCACATGGGTCTTCAAGCTAAGAGGGGTCTAACGTACTGAAACAGGATGCTGGTTGGAAGATGGTTTCCGCACAGTGTTATTTGCCAGACTCGAGTATATGACACTTTATTCGTAGGCCCCACATACGTTGTCGAATACCTCTAACATAGTGAGACCTGATGGTAGTTGAAGGATGGTTTCTCCACGGTAAGATTTCAGCGTGGAGTGTATCTCGTTTTCCTCATAGGTTTTCAAACACTTCTCAGCGAAGCAAGGTGTTAGTTGATGAAGGGCTTATTTATGAAAAGTGTCACATACTTAACGCGGTGTAAAATCACTGTGCGGAAACATCTGTTTGTTTCACAAAGTTAGAAATGTTGGAATCCTAGGCATAGAAGCTAAAAAGCGGGGCGCCTGGGTGGCTTGGTCGGTTAAGCGTCTGACTTCGGCTCAGGTCATGATCTCGCGGTCCGTGGGTTCGAGCCCCGCGTCAGGCTCTGTGCTGACAGCTCGGAGCCTGGAGCCTGTTTCAGAGTCTGTGTCTCCTTCTCACCGTGACCCTCCCCCGTTCAGCTCTATCTCTCTCTGTCTCAAAAATAAATAAACTTTAAAAAAGAAGTTAAAAGGCAAAGCGCACTTTCCTCGCTGTGTCAAGGATCGTTGTAGACAAACCACTTTTCAAATAACATCTGGTTTAACTAAGCGGGAAGTGTTTGCAAACGCTTGCGGGGCCGCAAAGACACTGCCATGTCCTCGGCGCTGTGAAACACCAGTGTGGTGACGCCTTTTACCAACTAACATCTGCTTTCACCGCATAGGGTTTCAAGTGCTTGAAAACCCATGTGGGGACGAAACGGAAAGCGCCATAGGCTGAAGTGTATGAAACGCTGTGGGGGAACCACCTTCCAACTAAAATCCTGTTTCAGTAGGTTGGAAGCGTTTGCAAACCTCTGCGGGGCTTAGGCGGAAACGCCTACACGCAGCTCTGTGAAACAACTACGGGGAAAGAGTCTTTTCACCTAACATCCGGTTTCAGTAAGTGAGAACTCTTTGAAAACCTATGCGGGGCCTACAGGGTAAGGGCCATAGCGTCACCTCCGTGAAACAACACCGTGGGGAAACCGACTTTCAACTAACATACATCTATCTGATTTGACAAAGTGAGAAGTGTTTGAAAACCCATGGTATCCGGCTTGCAACTAACCTCTTGCTTCGCCAAGTAGAATTGGAAAGCCTATGTGGGCCCTACGGGGAAAGTGCCATGCACTCAACTCTGTGAAACAGAAAAGTGTGAGGGAAACATCTTGCCACTAACATCTTCTTTCACCAAGTTAAAAGTGTTTCAAAGCAAATGCAGCACCTACACCGAGTGTGCCTTATACTCAATACCATGAAACACCTTAGGGAAAGCTTTCTCCTATCGTCTTATTCACTAAGTTTGAAGCGCTTGGAGACCTATGCGGAGCCCAGGTGGAAAGCTCTATGTACTCAGCTCTACCAGGCAGCCCTTGAGGGAAACTATCTGTCAACTAACATCTTGTTTCACTAAGTCACAAGTGTTTGAAAAACCCCGTAGGCCTACCCCGACCAGTGCCTTGTACCTAACTTTAGGAAGTACCGTGGGGATACCATCATTCAACCAACGGCTACGTGTCACAACGTGAGAAACGTTAGTAAATACGTGCGGGGCCTACAGGGAAAGTGCCTTATACTCACCTCTGGAAAAAAAGAGTGAAGCGTCGGGTTTCGCTACGTTAAAATTGCTTGAAAACTAGGCGGGACCTAGAGGTAAGCGCCATAGAGTCAACTCTGTGATAGGACACTGTGGGGAACCCATCGTCCACCCAATTTCTTGTTACACTAAGTTAGAGGTGTTTGAACGCCATCCGGGGATCACACCGAAAGTGCCACATAGCCCTGGGCACCGTCACGGTCGAGAGACAATCTCCCAACATCTGCTTTCACTCGGTTACAAGTGTTTAAAACACATGCGGGGCCTGGGTGGAGAGTACCAAACACGCAACTCCGTGAAACAACACGGTTGGGGAGACCACCTTTCAACCTCTATGTGGTTTCTTTGAGCTAGAAGTGTCTGAAAACCTATGAGAAGCCAACTGGTTAAGTGCCATACCTCTACGCTCAACGGTGAACAACGATGGTGTGCTAAAACAATATTTCAACTAACATCTGGTTGCACTAATTTAAAAGTGTTTGAAAACTATTCAGGGTCTGTGAGGAGAGTGCCATATGCTCCACTCTGTGACAGAACACAGTGGGGACCCCATCTTCCGACTAACGTGTGTCAGTTTGAAAACCATGAGGAGCTACACCCCAAAGGGACTTACTCTATGAGACGCCCTAGGGAAACCGTCTTTGAAGTGACTTCTCGTTTCACAAACTTACAAGTGTTTGAAAACCCATGCATGCAAGGCCTGCGCAGAAAGTGCCTAGAGTCCACTCTGTGAAACAACACTGTGGGTCTCCACGTTTCAACCAACCGCTCGTTTCACTGAGTGAGAAGGGTTTGAAAACCTACGTGCGTTCTACGCAACGAGTGCCATATGCTCAACTCTGTAAAACAACACCGGTGACACCATCCTTCAAATAGCATCATGGTTCACTGTTAGAAGTGTTTGAAAACCTATGCGGAGCCTACCCCGAAAGTATCTTACACTGCACTCTGGCAAAGACTTTGGGGAAGCCGTCCTTCAACTGACATTTTACTTCACTACGTCACCATGGGGTTGCAAACCATGCGGCGCCTACAGCCAAAGTGCCATATGCTCAACTCTGTGAAACAACGCTGTGGGGAAACGGGTTCAACGAACACCTGGTTTCACTACGTTGGAAGTGTTTGAGAAACCCGTCGTGCCCTCTGTCAAACTGCACATTGCAGAAGCCATCTTTCAGCTAACATCTTACATCTCTAAAGTATGGATGGCACGTATGTTATATATAACGTTTGTGTCTGTGCATGTTATTTGTGTGGTGAATGTGGTGTGTGTATGGTGTGTCAGTGTTTTGGAGGTGCTGTATGTGTCCTTCTGTGTTGTCTTCAAGGGTCATATATGTGTTGTGATTGTAGTATATCAGCTAGGTATGCGCCGCATAGAACGTATGTGCGTGTATGGTCTTTCTATGGCCTGTGTGTTTTGTATGTGGTGCACGTGTGGTTTTGTGGTGTGGCATACGGGTGGAGTTTGGGCAGTAAAAGTGTGGTGTGTGTGTGGTGTGCGTGGTGTCCGTACTTCATAGATGTATGGATTCTCACGGTGTGTGTATTGTGGATGCGGTGTCTGTGTAGTGTAAGTGCGTTGTGTGCGGTATGAGTTTGGCATGTATGTGGTGTATATACGGAGTGTGTTTGTGGGCTACACGTAGTGTACGGTGGGTATATGTGTGGTCCGTGTATTAGGTGTAGTAAGTAGTGTGTGGAAGATGTCTGTGTGAGGTGTAAGTGGTTTGGTGTGTATGTGGTGACTGGGTGAGGTGTTTGTGTGGTATTCACGTGTCATGCGAGGTATGTTGGCACCCTGTTGTGTGTTCGGTGTAGGAGTGATGTGGCTGTGTGGCCTATGTGTCACATTTGTGTCTCTATGTGCAGTGTGTGTGGTGTCCTGGTAGTCGACGTGTAGAGGAGGGAGCATCTGTCTTCCGTATAAGTGGCGTGGGTTTGGGGTGTGGGGTGTGCATGTGGAGGGTGTATGCGTGGTATACGGGCAGTGGTTTGTTTGGAAACTGTGTGCTGTATATGTGTTGAGTGTGGTAATACTGTGCGAGGGGGGTAACTGTGGGTGTGTGTGGGGCATGTGTGATGTGTGTTGGATATGTCTGTGGCATATGCATGGTGAGTGTGTGGTGAGCATGTGGTGTGTGTGATGTATGCATGTGTAGACGGTGTATGTGTCATGCAGGTGTGTATGTCGTAGGAAGGTGGCCAATGCGGCGTGCCAGGTGTGTGGAATGTGCAGGGTGTGTGTGTGTGTGTGTGTGTGTATGTGTGTTATATAAGTGTCTTGAGTGTATTGCACGGGTGGCCGTGTGTGGTGTGTTTTCCTTAAATGTTTTGGGTGTGTGTGTTGTGTGTTTGGGTACTGTGGTATGTGTGATATATGTGTGGGTTTCCGTGTAATTCGTGTCTTGTGTAGGCTGCACGTTAGTTGAAAGTGCAGTTTGACAGAGTTGAGTATATGGCACTTTCCACCTAGTCCCCGCCGAGGTTTTCAAACACTTCTAACTCAGTGAAACAAGATGCTAGCAACACGATGGTTTTTCCCCCACAGTGTTACTTCACAGAGTTGAGTGTATGGCACGTTCGTCGTCGTTCCCAGCAGTTTTTCAAACGCTTCCAACATGGAGAAACAAGATGTTAGTTGAAAGACGGTTTCCCCAAAGTGCCGTTTTGACAGAGTTGAATATATGGCTCTTTCTTTCTGCACAGTCCCTGAATAATTTTTCAAACCCTTCTAACTTAGTGAAACTAGATGTTAGTTCAAAGGATGCTTTCCCACCGTGTTGGTTCCCAGAGATGAGTATATGGCAGTGACCTTGGAGGCCCTGCATAGCTTCTCAAAACTTCCAACTTGGTGAAACATGTTAGTTGAAAGATGCTTTCTCCACAGGAGTCTTTTGCGATGGCTGGTATAGGTGACTTTCCACATCATTCCCTGCATAGGTTGTCAAACTCTTCTCACGTAGTGAAACGACAGGCTAGTTACAAGATATTTTCCCCACAGTGTTGTATCACAGGGTTGAGTATATGGCACTCACCCTGTAGGCCCCGCGTAGGTTTTCAGACAGTTCTCACTGAGCGAAACCACACATTAGGTGAAAGCTGGTTACTCTCCAGGGTTGTTTCGCAGGATTGGGTATACGGCCCTTTCCGCATGGGCCCGCGTAAGTTTTTCAAACACTTCTAACTGAGAGAAACCAGATGTGAGTTGAAAGATGGTTTCTCCACAGTATGTTTTCTCTGAATCGAGAATTCTGAGGAACTCGAGAATTCCGTTGAAGACGAATCTTCGTTCCCAGCAGTTTTTCAAACACTTCTAACATGGTGAAATAAGATGGTAGTGGAAAGATGGTTTCCCCAAAAGCTGCTTGACAGAGTGGAGGGTATGACACTTTCCGCCTAAGCCCCCACAGGTTTGCCAACACTTCTTCCTTAGTGAAACAAGATGTGAGTGGAAAGATGGTTTCCCCACAGTGTTGTTTCACAGGGTTGAGGGTATGGCACTTTCCTTCTAGGCCCCACATGGGTTTTCCAACACTTCCACGTTAGTGGAGCCAGAGGTTAGTGGAAAGATGGTTTCCGTAGAGTGCAGGTTGACTGACTTGTGTACATGGCACTTCACTCTCCACATAGCCCCCCCCCCCCCACATAGGTGTTCCAACACCTCCAACGGTTGTGACACCGGATGTTAGGTGAGAGATGGTTGCTCCACAGGATTCTTTCACCGTGGCTGGTATATGTCACTTTCCACATCGTTCCCCACATAGGTGCTCAAACTCTTCTAACCTAGTGATTGATACAAGCTGTTAGTTGAGTGTTGGCTTCCCCAGAGTGAAGTCTGACAGAGTTGAGTACATGGAACTTGACGCGCAGTCCCCGCGCAGGTTTTCAAGCCCTTGGAACTGAGTGAAACTAGGTGTTAGCTAAAAGGTCGTGTCCTCAGAGTGTGCCTTCACACGGGTGACTATATGGCACCTACCTTGCAGGCCCCGCACAGTTGTCAGACAGCTCTCTTTTAGTGCAGCAAGATATTAGGAGAAAGACCGTTTCGCCACACCGTGTTTCACATGATGGAGTGTAAGGGCACTTTCTACGCAAGCCACCGTACGTAGGTTGGCAAACACTTGGAACGGAGTGAAACGAGATGCTAGCTGAAAGGTGGTCTCTCCACAGTACACCTTCACGGGGTGGAGGGTCACTTTCGACGTCGTTCTCCGCATAGGATTTCAAACAATGCCAACCTGGTGCTACAAGATGTTCCTGGAAAGATGGTTTCCCCAAATGGGCAGCTGCACAAACGTGAGTGTATGGCACTTTCACTATAGGCCTCCCATCACTGTTCCGCCTCTTCCCACTTAGGGAAAGGACATGTTGGCTGAAAGGTGTTTCCTCACCCCCGCCCCCGCCCTCCACGGTTTTGTTTCACACAGTCGAGGACAGAGCACTTGCCGTGTACGTCTGCATACGCTTTCAAACTCTTGCAACTTAGCCAAACAAGATGTCAGCTGAGAGATGGTTTCTCTGCAGGATTCTTTCAGAGTATCGAGTACATATCACTTTCCACATCGTGCCCTGCATAGGTTTTCAAACGCTTCTGACTTAGTGATACAAGATGTCAGGTGAAGGATGGTTTCCCCGAAGGGCAAACCTTTGACAGAGTTGAGTGGCACGCGCCGCATAAAGCCCCCACAGGCTTCCTTCACTCGCTTCTTACCTGGTGAAACCCAATGTAGTTGAAAGACGGTTTCCCCAACAGTGTTGTTTCACAGCGCTGAGGGTCTAGGCCCCACATGGGATTGCAAACACTTCCAAGTTAGTGGAACCAGAGGTGAGTGGAAAGCGTTCCTCCAAAGTGCAGTTTGCCCGAGTCGAGTATACGACACCTTCCACTGAGGCCCCACGATAGGCGTTTGTTCAAACTGCTGGTCTAACTTAGCGATACAAGATGTTCCTTCACAGAGCCGAGTTTGTGGCACTGACCTTACATGTGGGCGCCGCATAGGTTTGCAAACAGTTCTCCCTCAGTGAGCCAAGATGTTAGTTGCAAGATGGCTTCTCCACAGGACTTTCTCACAATGCCGAGTAAATGTCACTTGCCCCTTCTTTGCCCGCAGAGGATTTCCGGCAAATCTAACTTAGCGATACGGGATGTTATTTGAAAGGTGGTTTCCCCAAAGTGCCTCTCGACAGAGTCGCGTATATGGCACCTTCGTCATAGGCCCCGAATGGGTTTTCAGACACCTCTGCCCAGTGAAACGTGATGTCAGTCCACAGTATTCTCTCCCACAGTCGAGTATATGTCACTTTCCCCCTGGCTCCCCACAGAGGGTTTCAAACACTTCTACGTTAGTGATGCAAGCTGTTAGCCAGAAGATGGCTCCTGCAATGTGCAGTGGGACAGTGCTCTGTATATATATATATATATATATATACATATACATATAGCACGTTGTGCTTAGGCCCCGACGGGTTTCTCAAACACTTCTAACTTAGTGAAACCACGTGTTAGTTGAAACGGTCTCCCCACAGTGTTGTTTCACAGAGTTGAGTGTATGGCACTTTCGCTGTAGGCCCCGCACGAACGGTTTGCAGCCACAGGTAACATAGTGAAGTAAGCTGTTGGTTGAAGGACGGCTTCTCCGCTCTCCCCCCTCCCCCCACACACACACCGCAGGTGTTGTTTGACAGAGTGGGGTGTCTCATACTTTTGGTGTGAGCTCCGCATCGCTTTTCAAACACGTCTAACAAGGGAACCCAGATGCTATTTGAAGGATGGTTTCACCACAGTGTTGTTTTACAGAGTTGAGCACATGGCGCTTGCTGCGTAGGAAGCCCCTCGTTTCTGAAACTCTTCTCAGTAAGGGAAACGAGAGGTGTGTTGACAGGTGGCGTCTCCACGGTGTTGTTTCACAGAGTTGACTCTACGGCACTTTCGTCGCAGGCCCTGCATGGGTCTTGAAGCCCTTGTCACTTTGGCAAACGAGCTGTCATTTGAAAAGTGGTCTCCCCCCAGTGTCTCACAGAGTTGAGGGTAGGGCCCTTGCCGCGTAGACCCCCAACAGTTTCCGAACACTCTTAAGTTAGTGAAACCAGGTGCTAGTTGAGTGCTCGTTTCAGCACACCATCGTTTCTCACAGTTGAGTAGACGGCGCTCAACAGTTAGGCGTCTCGTAGGTTTTCAAACCCTTCTACCTTAGAGAAACCACACGGTAGTTGAAGGACGGTTTCCCCCACAGTGTTGTTTCCTAGAGTTGAGAGCGTACGGTCCCGTGCGCTAGGCGCCTGCGAGCCTTATGAAACACCTGTGGCTTAGTGAAACCACATGCTAGGAGACAGATTGTGTCCCCACAGTGTCGTCTCACAGGGTTCAGTATATGGCACTCTCGTTGTAGGCCCCGCAACGTTTGGAGCTACGTGTACCTTAGCGAAGCGAGATGTCAGCGGAACGACGGCTCTCACCAAGTGTTATCTGCCAGAGCGCAGTGGGAGACACTTTCGGGCTAGGCTCCGCGTAGCTTTCCAAACACTTCTAACGAGGGAACCCAGATGCTGTTGGAAGGAGGGTTTCACCACAGTGTTGTTTTACATACAGAGTTGCGCACAGGGCCCTCTCTGCGTAGTACCCACGTAGGTTTTCGAACCCTTCTCACTAAGCGAAACGAGCGGTTAGGTGAAACGTGGAGACCCACAGTGTTGTCTCACAGAGTTGAGTGTATGGCACTTTCCGCATAGGCCCTGCATAGGTTGTCAAACACTTCTAACATTGTGAAACGAGATGTGATTGGGAAGATGGTTTTCCCCCACAGCGTCTCAGAGAGCTGAGTATACGGCAGTTTCGTTGTAGTCTCCGGATGCTTCTCAAACACTTCCAACTTAGTGAAACCACATGGTAGTTGGAAGATGCTTTCCCCGCAAGGTTGTGTCACAGAGTTGAGTGTACGTCCCTTTCTACATACGCCTCCATAGGTTTTCAAACACGTCTGCCTTAGTGAACTGAGATGTTAGTTGAAAGGTGTTTTCCCCACCGTGTTTTTCCCCATAGGCGAGTATATGGCACTCACCGTCCACGTCTGCATACGTTTTCAAAACTCTTCTAACTTAGGCAAACAAGGGGTTAGTTGAAAAGACGGTTTTCTCCACAGTGTGTTTTCACAGAGTCGAGAACATGGCACTTTCCTCATTGTTCCTAGCAACGTTTTTCACGTACGTCTAACATGGTGAAACAAGATATTAGTTGGAAGACGGTTTCCCTAAAAAAAATTGACAGTGGAGCAGATGGCACTTTCCGCCTAAGCCCCCACCCCCCCCAACCCCCACCCCCGGCAAGTTTCGAAACACTCCTACGAACTGAACCCGGATGTTATTTGAAAGACGGTTTCACCGCAGTCGTGTTGTGCAGAGTTGAGCATATGACACTTTCTTTGTAGAAATGGCATAGGTTTTCAACCACTTCTAAGTGAAGAGCAGTTAGCTGCAACATGGATTCACCACAGTGTTGTGTCACAGAGTTGAGTGCATGGTCTACGCGCCTAGGTCCCGTGGGTCTTCTCAGACACTTGTAACCTAGTGAAACCAGAGGCTAGAAGAAAGATTCTTTCCCCCGCCGTGCCGTTTCACAGAGTTGAGCATATGGCACTTTCGGACTAGGCCCCACATGGTTTGCATCTACATCTAACATAGTGAATTAAAATGTGAGCTGGAGGACGGCTTCCCCAGGTGTTGTTTGACAGAGTGGAGTGTATGACTCTTGCGGTGTCGGCTCTGCAGAAGTTTTCAAACACTTCTAACAGGGGAGCCCAGATGGTATTTGAAGGGTGGTTTCCCCACCGTGTTGTTTTACAGAGTTGAGCACATGGCACTTTCTACGTAGAACCGCATACGGTTCTCAAACAATTTCTAAGTGAAACGAGAGGTTAGTTGAAAGGTGGAGTCCCCACAGTGTTGTTTCACAGAGTTGACTAGGTGGCACTTTCGGCGCAGGCCCTACATGGGTTTTCGAACGCTTGTCACTTTGTGAAATGAGATGTCAGTTGAAAGATGGTTCCTCCACAGTGTCTCACAGAGATGAGTTGGTGGCGCTTTCGGTGTCATCTCCGCGTGGTTTTCAAACACTTCCAACTTACTGAAACAACGTGTTAGTTGGTAGAGGGTTTCCCCCGACTGTGTTGTGTCTCGGAGTTGAAACTATGGCACTTTCCTCATAGACCCTGGATAGTTTTCAAACAGGCTTGAAGCAGGGAAACCAGATGTTAGTTGACAGATCGTTTTGCCACACCATTGTCTCTCACAGTTGAGTGCACGGCACTTAACCGTTAGGCTTCCCGTGGGTGTTCAAAGACTTCTACCTTAGGGAAACCAGATGGTAGTTGAACGATGGTTTCCCCATAGTGTTGTTTCACAGACTTGACCGTATGGCACTCTCCGTGTGGCCCACACTTAGGTTTCCTAACCCTTGTAACTACGCTCAGTGAGAAGTTAATTGAAAGGTGGTTTCACCACAGTGTTGTTTGATTGAGTGGCGCGTATGGCGCTAGCCACATGGGCCCCGCGTGTGTTTTCAAACACTTGTAACAGTGAAACCAGATAGTAGTTGAACGATCCTTTCACCACACTGGTATTCACACAGTTGAGTATAGGGCACCTTGCGATTAGGCAATCCTATGAGAGCACAGGATTTCCACACACTGCTCACTTAGAGAAACCAGCTGGTAGTCGAAGATCGTTTTCCCACAGTGTTGTTTCACAGAGTCGAGTATATGGCACGGTCTTCAGAGGCCCCCCAGGGGTTTCAAACACTTCTAACTTAGTGGCCCAGCTTTTAGTTAAAAGTCAGTTTCTCCCATGTTGTTTCACAGAGTTGAGCGTATGGTGCTATGCACCTAAGCCCCCTCCCCCCGTCTTTTCAAACCCTTGTAACCTCGCGAATCCAGATGCTCGGAGAAAGACTGTGTCACCATAGTGTCTGTTCTCGGAGTTGAGTGTATGGCACTTTCGTTGTGGGCCCCGCATGGTTTTCAAACACATCACACTTAGGGAAATAAGATGTGAGTTGGAGGACGGCTTCCTCCAAGTGTTGTTTGACACAGTGCAATGTAAGATACACTCGGTGTAGCGGCCGCATGGCATTTCAAACACGTCTGACAAGTGAACCCAGGTGATATTTGGAGGATGGTATCACCACGCTGTTGTTTTACAGAGTTGAGCTTATGGCACTCTCTGCGTAGTCCCTGCATAGGTCTTCAAACACTTCGAACTTAGTGCACCAAGATGTTAGTTGAAAGAGGGTGTCCCCACAGGATTCTCTACAGTGTCCTGTACGTGTCACTCTCCACATCGTTCCCCACATAGACCTTCACAGACTTCTACGCGACACGACAGGTCAATGGACAGACTATTTCCACAAAGTGCATTGTGACAGAGTTGAGGATGCGGCGCTTTCACCATAGGCCCTGCATTGATTTTCCAACACTTGGAACCTAGCGAAACAAGATGGTAGTTGAACGATTGTTTTCACTGCACTGCTGCTTCGCAGAATCGAGTATATGGCACTTTCGTGTATCCCAAGCACAGTTTTCCACACACTTGAACCTTAGTGAAACCGGATGTTAATCGAACAGTGGTCTCCTCACAGAGTCGTGTATATGGCACCTTGCGGGGAGGCCACTCAAGTGTTTCTAAACACTTCAGACTTTGTGAAACCAGGTAGTAGCTGAAAGACGGTTGCCCCACAGTGTTGTTTCACAGGGAGATGGGTATTTGGCACCTTCCGCTTAGGCCCCTCACAGGTTTTCAAACACTTCCACCTTAGCGTAATGGGCTGTTCCTTGAAAGATGGTTGCCCCCGCAACGTATCAGACAGGCGTGTATGTGGCACTCTGGATGTCGCCCCCCGCACGGGTGTTCAAGCACACTAAGTTAGCGAAACCAGATGTTAACTGATAGACGTTTGCACCACACAAACGTTTCACAGGGTTGAGTACCGGGCACTTTGGCTGTAGTCCCCGCATGGGTTTTTAGCCACTTCTAGTGTCGTGAAACAAGACATTAGTTGAAAGGTGTGTTGTCTGCCAGACTTGACTATGTGGCACTTTATGCGTAGGTTTTGGAACACGCCTAGCAACGTGAAACCGTTAAGTTAGTTGAAAGATGGTTTCCCCACAAGCAGTTTTTAGAGTCGAGTATATGTCACTTTCCCCCATAGTCCCTAGTGTATGTTTTAAAGCATTTCTAACCGTGAAACAAGTTGTTAATGGAAAGATTTTTATCCCACAGTATTGTTTCACAGAGTGGAGTATATGGCACCTTCCTCTAGGTCCCTCTTCAGTTTTTAAGCTTTTCTAAATTTCTGAAATCAGATGGTAGTGGAAAGAGGTTTTCACCTCAGTGTTGTCTCGCAGAGTTGAGTAGACGGCACTTTCCTCATAGACCCGGCCTAGGGTTTCAAGTGCTTCTGTTAGTGAAACAAGATATTAGTTGAAAGACCGTTTTTCCGTAACACTCTTTCACACAATCAAGTCTATGTCACTTTCATCGTAATTCCCCGAAAATGTTTACAGAAACTTCCAACGGTGAAACGAGATGTTAGTTGAAGGATGGTTTCACCACACTGTTGTTTCACAGAGCTGAGTGATGGCGCTTTCCGTATCGTTGCCCGCGTGGGTTTTCTAACACTTACAGATTAGTGACATCAGATGGTAGTTGAAAGATGGTTTCACCACAGTGTTGTCTCACAGAGTGGAGGATATGGCGCTTCTCTCATAGTTGCTCGCGTACGTTTTCCACCCCGTCCAAATTAGTGAAACCGAATGTTTCTTGAAGGAGGGTTCCCCAAAATGTTGTTGTTTCCCATATTTGAGTGCAAGGCGCTTTCCCTGAAGGTGTCGCATAGGTTTTCAAACTGGTCCAACCTTGTGCACCAAGAGGTTAGTTGGCTGAGGGTTTGAGCAGACTCTTGTGCAGAGTTGAGTGTGTGGCACTTTCCGCATAGGCTCCGCATAGGTTTCAAAGATGGTTTTAACCGTAGGGATACCAGATGCCAGTTGAAAGATGTTTCATACAGTCGTGCATACGGCAGTTTCGGTGTTGGCCCCGCACGGGCCCTCAAACACTTCTAACTTGGTGAAACCCGACGTTGGTGGATAGATGGTTTCACCACACGGTTGTTTCCCAGGGTTGAGTGCATGGCACATCCGGTGTAGGCCCCACATGGGTCTTCAAGCTAAGAGGGGTCTAACGTACTGAAACAGGATGCTGGTTGGAAGATGGTTTCCGCACAGTGTTATTTGCCAGACTCGAGTATATGACACTTTATTCGTAGGCCCCACATACGTTGTCGAATACCTCTAACATAGTGAGACCTGATGGTAGTTGAAGGATGGTTTCTCCACGGTAAGATTTCAGCGTGGAGTGTATCTCGTTTTCCTCATAGGTTTTCAAACACTTCTCAGCGAAGCAAGGTGTTAGTTGATGAAGGGCTTATTTATGAAAAGTGTCACATACTTAACGCGGTGTAAAATCACTGTGCGGAAACATCTGTTTGTTTCACAAAGTTAGAAATGTTGGAATCCTAGGCATAGAAGCTAAAAAGCGGGGCGCCTGGGTGGCTTGGTCGGTTAAGCGTCTGACTTCGGCTCAGGTCATGATCTCGCGGTCCGTGGGTTCGAGCCCCGCGTCAGGCTCTGTGCTGACAGCTCGGAGCCTGGAGCCTGTTTCAGAGTCTGTGTCTCCTTCTCACCGTGACCCTCCCCCGTTCAGCTCTATCTCTCTCTGTCTCAAAAATAAATAAACTTTAAAAAAGAAGTTAAAAGGCAAAGCGCACTTTCCTCGCTGTGTCAAGGATCGTTGTAGACAAACCACTTTTCAAATAACATCTGGTTTAACTAAGCGGGAAGTGTTTGCAAACGCTTGCGGGGCCGCAAAGACACTGCCATGTCCTCGGCGCTGTGAAACACCAGTGTGGTGACGCCTTTTACCAACTAACATCTGCTTTCACCGCATAGGGTTTCAAGTGCTTGAAAACCCATGTGGGGACGAAACGGAAAGCGCCATAGGCTGAAGTGTATGAAACGCTGTGGGGGAACCACCTTCCAACTAAAATCCTGTTTCAGTAGGTTGGAAGCGTTTGCAAACCTCTGCGGGGCTTAGGCGGAAACGCCTACACGCAGCTCTGTGAAACAACTACGGGGAAAGAGTCTTTTCACCTAACATCCGGTTTCAGTAAGTGAGAACTCTTTGAAAACCTATGCGGGGCCTACAGGGTAAGGGCCATAGCGTCACCTCCGTGAAACAACACCGTGGGGAAACCGACTTTCAACTAACATACATCTATCTGATTTGACAAAGTGAGAAGTGTTTGAAAACCCATGGTATCCGGCTTGCAACTAACCTCTTGCTTCGCCAAGTAGAATTGGAAAGCCTATGTGGGCCCTACGGGGAAAGTGCCATGCACTCAACTCTGTGAAACAGAAAAGTGTGAGGGAAACATCTTGCCACTAACATCTTCTTTCACCAAGTTAAAAGTGTTTCAAAGCAAATGCAGCACCTACACCGAGTGTGCCTTATACTCAATACCATGAAACACCTTAGGGAAAGCTTTCTCCTATCGTCTTATTCACTAAGTTTGAAGCGCTTGGAGACCTATGCGGAGCCCAGGTGGAAAGCTCTATGTACTCAGCTCTACCAGGCAGCCCTTGAGGGAAACTATCTGTCAACTAACATCTTGTTTCACTAAGTCACAAGTGTTTGAAAAACCCCGTAGGCCTACCCCGACCAGTGCCTTGTACCTAACTTTAGGAAGTACCGTGGGGATACCATCATTCAACCAACGGCTACGTGTCACAACGTGAGAAACGTTAGTAAATACGTGCGGGGCCTACAGGGAAAGTGCCTTATACTCACCTCTGGAAAAAAAGAGTGAAGCGTCGGGTTTCGCTACGTTAAAATTGCTTGAAAACTAGGCGGGACCTAGAGGTAAGCGCCATAGAGTCAACTCTGTGATAGGACACTGTGGGGAACCCATCGTCCACCCAATTTCTTGTTACACTAAGTTAGAGGTGTTTGAACGCCATCCGGGGATCACACCGAAAGTGCCACATAGCCCTGGGCACCGTCACGGTCGAGAGACAATCTCCCAACATCTGCTTTCACTCGGTTACAAGTGTTTAAAACACATGCGGGGCCTGGGTGGAGAGTACCAAACACGCAACTCCGTGAAACAACACGGTTGGGGAGACCACCTTTCAACCTCTATGTGGTTTCTTTGAGCTAGAAGTGTCTGAAAACCTATGAGAAGCCAACTGGTTAAGTGCCATACCTCTACGCTCAACGGTGAACAACGATGGTGTGCTAAAACAATATTTCAACTAACATCTGGTTGCACTAATTTAAAAGTGTTTGAAAACTATTCAGGGTCTGTGAGGAGAGTGCCATATGCTCCACTCTGTGACAGAACACAGTGGGGACCCCATCTTCCGACTAACGTGTGTCAGTTTGAAAACCATGAGGAGCTACACCCCAAAGGGACTTACTCTATGAGACGCCCTAGGGAAACCGTCTTTGAAGTGACTTCTCGTTTCACAAACTTACAAGTGTTTGAAAACCCATGCATGCAAGGCCTGCGCAGAAAGTGCCTAGAGTCCACTCTGTGAAACAACACTGTGGGTCTCCACGTTTCAACCAACCGCTCGTTTCACTGAGTGAGAAGGGTTTGAAAACCTACGTGCGTTCTACGCAACGAGTGCCATATGCTCAACTCTGTAAAACAACACCGGTGACACCATCCTTCAAATAGCATCATGGTTCACTGTTAGAAGTGTTTGAAAACCTATGCGGAGCCTACCCCGAAAGTATCTTACACTGCACTCTGGCAAAGACTTTGGGGAAGCCGTCCTTCAACTGACATTTTACTTCACTACGTCACCATGGGGTTGCAAACCATGCGGCGCCTACAGCCAAAGTGCCATATGCTCAACTCTGTGAAACAACGCTGTGGGGAAACGGGTTCAACGAACACCTGGTTTCACTACGTTGGAAGTGTTTGAGAAACCCGTCGTGCCCTCTGTCAAACTGCACATTGCAGAAGCCATCTTTCAGCTAACATCTTACATCTCTAAAGTATGGATGGCACGTATGTTATATATAACGTTTGTGTCTGTGCATGTTATTTGTGTGGTGAATGTGGTGTGTGTATGGTGTGTCAGTGTTTTGGAGGTGCTGTATGTGTCCTTCTGTGTTGTCTTCAAGGGTCATATATGTGTTGTGATTGTAGTATATCAGCTAGGTATGCGCCGCATAGAACGTATGTGCGTGTATGGTCTTTCTATGGCCTGTGTGTTTTGTATGTGGTGCACGTGTGGTTTTGTGGTGTGGCATACGGGTGGAGTTTGGGCAGTAAAAGTGTGGTGTGTGTGTGGTGTGCGTGGTGTCCGTACTTCATAGATGTATGGATTCTCACGGTGTGTGTATTGTGGATGCGGTGTCTGTGTAGTGTAAGTGCGTTGTGTGCGGTATGAGTTTGGCATGTATGTGGTGTATATACGGAGTGTGTTTGTGGGCTACACGTAGTGTACGGTGGGTATATGTGTGGTCCGTGTATTAGGTGTAGTAAGTAGTGTGTGGAAGATGTCTGTGTGAGGTGTAAGTGGTTTGGTGTGTATGTGGTGACTGGGTGAGGTGTTTGTGTGGTATTCACGTGTCATGCGAGGTATGTTGGCACCCTGTTGTGTGTTCGGTGTAGGAGTGATGTGGCTGTGTGGCCTATGTGTCACATTTGTGTCTCTATGTGCAGTGTGTGTGGTGTCCTGGTAGTCGACGTGTAGAGGAGGGAGCATCTGTCTTCCGTATAAGTGGCGTGGGTTTGGGGTGTGGGGTGTGCATGTGGAGGGTGTATGCGTGGTATACGGGCAGTGGTTTGTTTGGAAACTGTGTGCTGTATATGTGTTGAGTGTGGTAATACTGTGCGAGGGGGGTAACTGTGGGTGTGTGTGGGGCATGTGTGATGTGTGTTGGATATGTCTGTGGCATATGCATGGTGAGTGTGTGGTGAGCATGTGGTGTGTGTGATGTATGCATGTGTAGACGGTGTATGTGTCATGCAGGTGTGTATGTCGTAGGAAGGTGGCCAATGCGGCGTGCCAGGTGTGTGGAATGTGCAGGGTGTGTGTGTGTGTGTGTGTGTGTATGTGTGTTATATAAGTGTCTTGAGTGTATTGCACGGGTGGCCGTGTGTGGTGTGTTTTCCTTAAATGTTTTGGGTGTGTGTGTTGTGTGTTTGGGTACTGTGGTATGTGTGATATATGTGTGGGTTTCCGTGTAATTCGTGTCTTGTGTAGGCTGCACGTTAGTTGAAAGTGCAGTTTGACAGAGTTGAGTATATGGCACTTTCCACCTAGTCCCCGCCGAGGTTTTCAAACACTTCTAACTCAGTGAAACAAGATGCTAGCAACACGATGGTTTTTCCCCCACAGTGTTACTTCACAGAGTTGAGTGTATGGCACGTTCGTCGTCGTTCCCAGCAGTTTTTCAAACGCTTCCAACATGGAGAAACAAGATGTTAGTTGAAAGACGGTTTCCCCAAAGTGCCGTTTTGACAGAGTTGAATATATGGCTCTTTCTTTCTGCACAGTCCCTGAATAATTTTTCAAACCCTTCTAACTTAGTGAAACTAGATGTTAGTTCAAAGGATGCTTTCCCACCGTGTTGGTTCCCAGAGATGAGTATATGGCAGTGACCTTGGAGGCCCTGCATAGCTTCTCAAAACTTCCAACTTGGTGAAACATGTTAGTTGAAAGATGCTTTCTCCACAGGAGTCTTTTGCGATGGCTGGTATAGGTGACTTTCCACATCATTCCCTGCATAGGTTGTCAAACTCTTCTCACGTAGTGAAACGACAGGCTAGTTACAAGATATTTTCCCCACAGTGTTGTATCACAGGGTTGAGTATATGGCACTCACCCTGTAGGCCCCGCGTAGGTTTTCAGACAGTTCTCACTGAGCGAAACCACACATTAGGTGAAAGCTGGTTACTCTCCAGGGTTGTTTCGCAGGATTGGGTATACGGCCCTTTCCGCATGGGCCCGCGTAAGTTTTTCAAACACTTCTAACTGAGAGAAACCAGATGTGAGTTGAAAGATGGTTTCTCCACAGTATGTTTTCTCTGAATCGAGAATTCTGAGGAACTCGAGAATTCCGTTGAAGACGAATCTTCGTTCCCAGCAGTTTTTCAAACACTTCTAACATGGTGAAATAAGATGGTAGTGGAAAGATGGTTTCCCCAAAAGCTGCTTGACAGAGTGGAGGGTATGACACTTTCCGCCTAAGCCCCCACAGGTTTGCCAACACTTCTTCCTTAGTGAAACAAGATGTGAGTGGAAAGATGGTTTCCCCACAGTGTTGTTTCACAGGGTTGAGGGTATGGCACTTTCCTTCTAGGCCCCACATGGGTTTTCCAACACTTCCACGTTAGTGGAGCCAGAGGTTAGTGGAAAGATGGTTTCCGTAGAGTGCAGGTTGACTGACTTGTGTACATGGCACTTCACTCTCCACATAGCCCCCCCCCCCCACATAGGTGTTCCAACACCTCCAACGGTTGTGACACCGGATGTTAGGTGAGAGATGGTTGCTCCACAGGATTCTTTCACCGTGGCTGGTATATGTCACTTTCCACATCGTTCCCCACATAGGTGCTCAAACTCTTCTAACCTAGTGATTGATACAAGCTGTTAGTTGAGTGTTGGCTTCCCCAGAGTGAAGTCTGACAGAGTTGAGTACATGGAACTTGACGCGCAGTCCCCGCGCAGGTTTTCAAGCCCTTGGAACTGAGTGAAACTAGGTGTTAGCTAAAAGGTCGTGTCCTCAGAGTGTGCCTTCACACGGGTGACTATATGGCACCTACCTTGCAGGCCCCGCACAGTTGTCAGACAGCTCTCTTTTAGTGCAGCAAGATATTAGGAGAAAGACCGTTTCGCCACACCGTGTTTCACATGATGGAGTGTAAGGGCACTTTCTACGCAAGCCACCGTACGTAGGTTGGCAAACACTTGGAACGGAGTGAAACGAGATGCTAGCTGAAAGGTGGTCTCTCCACAGTACACCTTCACGGGGTGGAGGGTCACTTTCGACGTCGTTCTCCGCATAGGATTTCAAACAATGCCAACCTGGTGCTACAAGATGTTCCTGGAAAGATGGTTTCCCCAAATGGGCAGCTGCACAAACGTGAGTGTATGGCACTTTCACTATAGGCCTCCCATCACTGTTCCGCCTCTTCCCACTTAGGGAAAGGACATGTTGGCTGAAAGGTGTTTCCTCACCCCCGCCCCCGCCCTCCACGGTTTTGTTTCACACAGTCGAGGACAGAGCACTTGCCGTGTACGTCTGCATACGCTTTCAAACTCTTGCAACTTAGCCAAACAAGATGTCAGCTGAGAGATGGTTTCTCTGCAGGATTCTTTCAGAGTATCGAGTACATATCACTTTCCACATCGTGCCCTGCATAGGTTTTCAAACGCTTCTGACTTAGTGATACAAGATGTCAGGTGAAGGATGGTTTCCCCGAAGGGCAAACCTTTGACAGAGTTGAGTGGCACGCGCCGCATAAAGCCCCCACAGGCTTCCTTCACTCGCTTCTTACCTGGTGAAACCCAATGTAGTTGAAAGACGGTTTCCCCAACAGTGTTGTTTCACAGCGCTGAGGGTCTAGGCCCCACATGGGATTGCAAACACTTCCAAGTTAGTGGAACCAGAGGTGAGTGGAAAGCGTTCCTCCAAAGTGCAGTTTGCCCGAGTCGAGTATACGACACCTTCCACTGAGGCCCCACGATAGGCGTTTGTTCAAACTGCTGGTCTAACTTAGCGATACAAGATGTTCCTTCACAGAGCCGAGTTTGTGGCACTGACCTTACATGTGGGCGCCGCATAGGTTTGCAAACAGTTCTCCCTCAGTGAGCCAAGATGTTAGTTGCAAGATGGCTTCTCCACAGGACTTTCTCACAATGCCGAGTAAATGTCACTTGCCCCTTCTTTGCCCGCAGAGGATTTCCGGCAAATCTAACTTAGCGATACGGGATGTTATTTGAAAGGTGGTTTCCCCAAAGTGCCTCTCGACAGAGTCGCGTATATGGCACCTTCGTCATAGGCCCCGAATGGGTTTTCAGACACCTCTGCCCAGTGAAACGTGATGTCAGTCCACAGTATTCTCTCCCACAGTCGAGTATATGTCACTTTCCCCCTGGCTCCCCACAGAGGGTTTCAAACACTTCTACGTTAGTGATGCAAGCTGTTAGCCAGAAGATGGCTCCTGCAATGTGCAGTGGGACAGTGCTCTGTATATATATATATATATATATATACATATACATATAGCACGTTGTGCTTAGGCCCCGACGGGTTTCTCAAACACTTCTAACTTAGTGAAACCACGTGTTAGTTGAAACGGTCTCCCCACAGTGTTGTTTCACAGAGTTGAGTGTATGGCACTTTCGCTGTAGGCCCCGCACGAACGGTTTGCAGCCACAGGTAACATAGTGAAGTAAGCTGTTGGTTGAAGGACGGCTTCTCCGCTCTCCCCCCTCCCCCCACACACACACCGCAGGTGTTGTTTGACAGAGTGGGGTGTCTCATACTTTTGGTGTGAGCTCCGCATCGCTTTTCAAACACGTCTAACAAGGGAACCCAGATGCTATTTGAAGGATGGTTTCACCACAGTGTTGTTTTACAGAGTTGAGCACATGGCGCTTGCTGCGTAGGAAGCCCCTCGTTTCTGAAACTCTTCTCAGTAAGGGAAACGAGAGGTGTGTTGACAGGTGGCGTCTCCACGGTGTTGTTTCACAGAGTTGACTCTACGGCACTTTCGTCGCAGGCCCTGCATGGGTCTTGAAGCCCTTGTCACTTTGGCAAACGAGCTGTCATTTGAAAAGTGGTCTCCCCCCAGTGTCTCACAGAGTTGAGGGTAGGGCCCTTGCCGCGTAGACCCCCAACAGTTTCCGAACACTCTTAAGTTAGTGAAACCAGGTGCTAGTTGAGTGCTCGTTTCAGCACACCATCGTTTCTCACAGTTGAGTAGACGGCGCTCAACAGTTAGGCGTCTCGTAGGTTTTCAAACCCTTCTACCTTAGAGAAACCACACGGTAGTTGAAGGACGGTTTCCCCCACAGTGTTGTTTCCTAGAGTTGAGAGCGTACGGTCCCGTGCGCTAGGCGCCTGCGAGCCTTATGAAACACCTGTGGCTTAGTGAAACCACATGCTAGGAGACAGATTGTGTCCCCACAGTGTCGTCTCACAGGGTTCAGTATATGGCACTCTCGTTGTAGGCCCCGCAACGTTTGGAGCTACGTGTACCTTAGCGAAGCGAGATGTCAGCGGAACGACGGCTCTCACCAAGTGTTATCTGCCAGAGCGCAGTGGGAGACACTTTCGGGCTAGGCTCCGCGTAGCTTTCCAAACACTTCTAACGAGGGAACCCAGATGCTGTTGGAAGGAGGGTTTCACCACAGTGTTGTTTTACATACAGAGTTGCGCACAGGGCCCTCTCTGCGTAGTACCCACGTAGGTTTTCGAACCCTTCTCACTAAGCGAAACGAGCGGTTAGGTGAAACGTGGAGACCCACAGTGTTGTCTCACAGAGTTGAGTGTATGGCACTTTCCGCATAGGCCCTGCATAGGTTGTCAAACACTTCTAACATTGTGAAACGAGATGTGATTGGGAAGATGGTTTTCCCCCACAGCGTCTCAGAGAGCTGAGTATACGGCAGTTTCGTTGTAGTCTCCGGATGCTTCTCAAACACTTCCAACTTAGTGAAACCACATGGTAGTTGGAAGATGCTTTCCCCGCAAGGTTGTGTCACAGAGTTGAGTGTACGTCCCTTTCTACATACGCCTCCATAGGTTTTCAAACACGTCTGCCTTAGTGAACTGAGATGTTAGTTGAAAGGTGTTTTCCCCACCGTGTTTTTCCCCATAGGCGAGTATATGGCACTCACCGTCCACGTCTGCATACGTTTTCAAAACTCTTCTAACTTAGGCAAACAAGGGGTTAGTTGAAAAGACGGTTTTCTCCACAGTGTGTTTTCACAGAGTCGAGAACATGGCACTTTCCTCATTGTTCCTAGCAACGTTTTTCACGTACGTCTAACATGGTGAAACAAGATATTAGTTGGAAGACGGTTTCCCTAAAAAAAATTGACAGTGGAGCAGATGGCACTTTCCGCCTAAGCCCCCACCCCCCCCAACCCCCACCCCCGGCAAGTTTCGAAACACTCCTACGAACTGAACCCGGATGTTATTTGAAAGACGGTTTCACCGCAGTCGTGTTGTGCAGAGTTGAGCATATGACACTTTCTTTGTAGAAATGGCATAGGTTTTCAACCACTTCTAAGTGAAGAGCAGTTAGCTGCAACATGGATTCACCACAGTGTTGTGTCACAGAGTTGAGTGCATGGTCTACGCGCCTAGGTCCCGTGGGTCTTCTCAGACACTTGTAACCTAGTGAAACCAGAGGCTAGAAGAAAGATTCTTTCCCCCGCCGTGCCGTTTCACAGAGTTGAGCATATGGCACTTTCGGACTAGGCCCCACATGGTTTGCATCTACATCTAACATAGTGAATTAAAATGTGAGCTGGAGGACGGCTTCCCCAGGTGTTGTTTGACAGAGTGGAGTGTATGACTCTTGCGGTGTCGGCTCTGCAGAAGTTTTCAAACACTTCTAACAGGGGAGCCCAGATGGTATTTGAAGGGTGGTTTCCCCACCGTGTTGTTTTACAGAGTTGAGCACATGGCACTTTCTACGTAGAACCGCATACGGTTCTCAAACAATTTCTAAGTGAAACGAGAGGTTAGTTGAAAGGTGGAGTCCCCACAGTGTTGTTTCACAGAGTTGACTAGGTGGCACTTTCGGCGCAGGCCCTACATGGGTTTTCGAACGCTTGTCACTTTGTGAAATGAGATGTCAGTTGAAAGATGGTTCCTCCACAGTGTCTCACAGAGATGAGTTGGTGGCGCTTTCGGTGTCATCTCCGCGTGGTTTTCAAACACTTCCAACTTACTGAAACAACGTGTTAGTTGGTAGAGGGTTTCCCCCGACTGTGTTGTGTCTCGGAGTTGAAACTATGGCACTTTCCTCATAGACCCTGGATAGTTTTCAAACAGGCTTGAAGCAGGGAAACCAGATGTTAGTTGACAGATCGTTTTGCCACACCATTGTCTCTCACAGTTGAGTGCACGGCACTTAACCGTTAGGCTTCCCGTGGGTGTTCAAAGACTTCTACCTTAGGGAAACCAGATGGTAGTTGAACGATGGTTTCCCCATAGTGTTGTTTCACAGACTTGACCGTATGGCACTCTCCGTGTGGCCCACACTTAGGTTTCCTAACCCTTGTAACTACGCTCAGTGAGAAGTTAATTGAAAGGTGGTTTCACCACAGTGTTGTTTGATTGAGTGGCGCGTATGGCGCTAGCCACATGGGCCCCGCGTGTGTTTTCAAACACTTGTAACAGTGAAACCAGATAGTAGTTGAACGATCCTTTCACCACACTGGTATTCACACAGTTGAGTATAGGGCACCTTGCGATTAGGCAATCCTATGAGAGCACAGGATTTCCACACACTGCTCACTTAGAGAAACCAGCTGGTAGTCGAAGATCGTTTTCCCACAGTGTTGTTTCACAGAGTCGAGTATATGGCACGGTCTTCAGAGGCCCCCCAGGGGTTTCAAACACTTCTAACTTAGTGGCCCAGCTTTTAGTTAAAAGTCAGTTTCTCCCATGTTGTTTCACAGAGTTGAGCGTATGGTGCTATGCACCTAAGCCCCCTCCCCCCGTCTTTTCAAACCCTTGTAACCTCGCGAATCCAGATGCTCGGAGAAAGACTGTGTCACCATAGTGTCTGTTCTCGGAGTTGAGTGTATGGCACTTTCGTTGTGGGCCCCGCATGGTTTTCAAACACATCACACTTAGGGAAATAAGATGTGAGTTGGAGGACGGCTTCCTCCAAGTGTTGTTTGACACAGTGCAATGTAAGATACACTCGGTGTAGCGGCCGCATGGCATTTCAAACACGTCTGACAAGTGAACCCAGGTGATATTTGGAGGATGGTATCACCACGCTGTTGTTTTACAGAGTTGAGCTTATGGCACTCTCTGCGTAGTCCCTGCATAGGTCTTCAAACACTTCGAACTTAGTGCACCAAGATGTTAGTTGAAAGAGGGTGTCCCCACAGGATTCTCTACAGTGTCCTGTACGTGTCACTCTCCACATCGTTCCCCACATAGACCTTCACAGACTTCTACGCGACACGACAGGTCAATGGACAGACTATTTCCACAAAGTGCATTGTGACAGAGTTGAGGATGCGGCGCTTTCACCATAGGCCCTGCATTGATTTTCCAACACTTGGAACCTAGCGAAACAAGATGGTAGTTGAACGATTGTTTTCACTGCACTGCTGCTTCGCAGAATCGAGTATATGGCACTTTCGTGTATCCCAAGCACAGTTTTCCACACACTTGAACCTTAGTGAAACCGGATGTTAATCGAACAGTGGTCTCCTCACAGAGTCGTGTATATGGCACCTTGCGGGGAGGCCACTCAAGTGTTTCTAAACACTTCAGACTTTGTGAAACCAGGTAGTAGCTGAAAGACGGTTGCCCCACAGTGTTGTTTCACAGGGAGATGGGTATTTGGCACCTTCCGCTTAGGCCCCTCACAGGTTTTCAAACACTTCCACCTTAGCGTAATGGGCTGTTCCTTGAAAGATGGTTGCCCCCGCAACGTATCAGACAGGCGTGTATGTGGCACTCTGGATGTCGCCCCCCGCACGGGTGTTCAAGCACACTAAGTTAGCGAAACCAGATGTTAACTGATAGACGTTTGCACCACACAAACGTTTCACAGGGTTGAGTACCGGGCACTTTGGCTGTAGTCCCCGCATGGGTTTTTAGCCACTTCTAGTGTCGTGAAACAAGACATTAGTTGAAAGGTGTGTTGTCTGCCAGACTTGACTATGTGGCACTTTATGCGTAGGTTTTGGAACACGCCTAGCAACGTGAAACCGTTAAGTTAGTTGAAAGATGGTTTCCCCACAAGCAGTTTTTAGAGTCGAGTATATGTCACTTTCCCCCATAGTCCCTAGTGTATGTTTTAAAGCATTTCTAACCGTGAAACAAGTTGTTAATGGAAAGATTTTTATCCCACAGTATTGTTTCACAGAGTGGAGTATATGGCACCTTCCTCTAGGTCCCTCTTCAGTTTTTAAGCTTTTCTAAATTTCTGAAATCAGATGGTAGTGGAAAGAGGTTTTCACCTCAGTGTTGTCTCGCAGAGTTGAGTAGACGGCACTTTCCTCATAGACCCGGCCTAGGGTTTCAAGTGCTTCTGTTAGTGAAACAAGATATTAGTTGAAAGACCGTTTTTCCGTAACACTCTTTCACACAATCAAGTCTATGTCACTTTCATCGTAATTCCCCGAAAATGTTTACAGAAACTTCCAACGGTGAAACGAGATGTTAGTTGAAGGATGGTTTCACCACACTGTTGTTTCACAGAGCTGAGTGATGGCGCTTTCCGTATCGTTGCCCGCGTGGGTTTTCTAACACTTACAGATTAGTGACATCAGATGGTAGTTGAAAGATGGTTTCACCACAGTGTTGTCTCACAGAGTGGAGGATATGGCGCTTCTCTCATAGTTGCTCGCGTACGTTTTCCACCCCGTCCAAATTAGTGAAACCGAATGTTTCTTGAAGGAGGGTTCCCCAAAATGTTGTTGTTTCCCATATTTGAGTGCAAGGCGCTTTCCCTGAAGGTGTCGCATAGGTTTTCAAACTGGTCCAACCTTGTGCACCAAGAGGTTAGTTGGCTGAGGGTTTGAGCAGACTCTTGTGCAGAGTTGAGTGTGTGGCACTTTCCGCATAGGCTCCGCATAGGTTTCAAAGATGGTTTTAACCGTAGGGATACCAGATGCCAGTTGAAAGATGTTTCATACAGTCGTGCATACGGCAGTTTCGGTGTTGGCCCCGCACGGGCCCTCAAACACTTCTAACTTGGTGAAACCCGACGTTGGTGGATAGATGGTTTCACCACACGGTTGTTTCCCAGGGTTGAGTGCATGGCACATCCGGTGTAGGCCCCACATGGGTCTTCAAGCTAAGAGGGGTCTAACGTACTGAAACAGGATGCTGGTTGGAAGATGGTTTCCGCACAGTGTTATTTGCCAGACTCGAGTATATGACACTTTATTCGTAGGCCCCACATACGTTGTCGAATACCTCTAACATAGTGAGACCTGATGGTAGTTGAAGGATGGTTTCTCCACGGTAAGATTTCAGCGTGGAGTGTATCTCGTTTTCCTCATAGGTTTTCAAACACTTCTCAGCGAAGCAAGGTGTTAGTTGATGAAGGGCTTATTTATGAAAAGTGTCACATACTTAACGCGGTGTAAAATCACTGTGCGGAAACATCTGTTTGTTTCACAAAGTTAGAAATGTTGGAATCCTAGGCATAGAAGCTAAAAAGCGGGGCGCCTGGGTGGCTTGGTCGGTTAAGCGTCTGACTTCGGCTCAGGTCATGATCTCGCGGTCCGTGGGTTCGAGCCCCGCGTCAGGCTCTGTGCTGACAGCTCGGAGCCTGGAGCCTGTTTCAGAGTCTGTGTCTCCTTCTCACCGTGACCCTCCCCCGTTCAGCTCTATCTCTCTCTGTCTCAAAAATAAATAAACTTTAAAAAAGAAGTTAAAAGGCAAAGCGCACTTTCCTCGCTGTGTCAAGGATCGTTGTAGACAAACCACTTTTCAAATAACATCTGGTTTAACTAAGCGGGAAGTGTTTGCAAACGCTTGCGGGGCCGCAAAGACACTGCCATGTCCTCGGCGCTGTGAAACACCAGTGTGGTGACGCCTTTTACCAACTAACATCTGCTTTCACCGCATAGGGTTTCAAGTGCTTGAAAACCCATGTGGGGACGAAACGGAAAGCGCCATAGGCTGAAGTGTATGAAACGCTGTGGGGGAACCACCTTCCAACTAAAATCCTGTTTCAGTAGGTTGGAAGCGTTTGCAAACCTCTGCGGGGCTTAGGCGGAAACGCCTACACGCAGCTCTGTGAAACAACTACGGGGAAAGAGTCTTTTCACCTAACATCCGGTTTCAGTAAGTGAGAACTCTTTGAAAACCTATGCGGGGCCTACAGGGTAAGGGCCATAGCGTCACCTCCGTGAAACAACACCGTGGGGAAACCGACTTTCAACTAACATACATCTATCTGATTTGACAAAGTGAGAAGTGTTTGAAAACCCATGGTATCCGGCTTGCAACTAACCTCTTGCTTCGCCAAGTAGAATTGGAAAGCCTATGTGGGCCCTACGGGGAAAGTGCCATGCACTCAACTCTGTGAAACAGAAAAGTGTGAGGGAAACATCTTGCCACTAACATCTTCTTTCACCAAGTTAAAAGTGTTTCAAAGCAAATGCAGCACCTACACCGAGTGTGCCTTATACTCAATACCATGAAACACCTTAGGGAAAGCTTTCTCCTATCGTCTTATTCACTAAGTTTGAAGCGCTTGGAGACCTATGCGGAGCCCAGGTGGAAAGCTCTATGTACTCAGCTCTACCAGGCAGCCCTTGAGGGAAACTATCTGTCAACTAACATCTTGTTTCACTAAGTCACAAGTGTTTGAAAAACCCCGTAGGCCTACCCCGACCAGTGCCTTGTACCTAACTTTAGGAAGTACCGTGGGGATACCATCATTCAACCAACGGCTACGTGTCACAACGTGAGAAACGTTAGTAAATACGTGCGGGGCCTACAGGGAAAGTGCCTTATACTCACCTCTGGAAAAAAAGAGTGAAGCGTCGGGTTTCGCTACGTTAAAATTGCTTGAAAACTAGGCGGGACCTAGAGGTAAGCGCCATAGAGTCAACTCTGTGATAGGACACTGTGGGGAACCCATCGTCCACCCAATTTCTTGTTACACTAAGTTAGAGGTGTTTGAACGCCATCCGGGGATCACACCGAAAGTGCCACATAGCCCTGGGCACCGTCACGGTCGAGAGACAATCTCCCAACATCTGCTTTCACTCGGTTACAAGTGTTTAAAACACATGCGGGGCCTGGGTGGAGAGTACCAAACACGCAACTCCGTGAAACAACACGGTTGGGGAGACCACCTTTCAACCTCTATGTGGTTTCTTTGAGCTAGAAGTGTCTGAAAACCTATGAGAAGCCAACTGGTTAAGTGCCATACCTCTACGCTCAACGGTGAACAACGATGGTGTGCTAAAACAATATTTCAACTAACATCTGGTTGCACTAATTTAAAAGTGTTTGAAAACTATTCAGGGTCTGTGAGGAGAGTGCCATATGCTCCACTCTGTGACAGAACACAGTGGGGACCCCATCTTCCGACTAACGTGTGTCAGTTTGAAAACCATGAGGAGCTACACCCCAAAGGGACTTACTCTATGAGACGCCCTAGGGAAACCGTCTTTGAAGTGACTTCTCGTTTCACAAACTTACAAGTGTTTGAAAACCCATGCATGCAAGGCCTGCGCAGAAAGTGCCTAGAGTCCACTCTGTGAAACAACACTGTGGGTCTCCACGTTTCAACCAACCGCTCGTTTCACTGAGTGAGAAGGGTTTGAAAACCTACGTGCGTTCTACGCAACGAGTGCCATATGCTCAACTCTGTAAAACAACACCGGTGACACCATCCTTCAAATAGCATCATGGTTCACTGTTAGAAGTGTTTGAAAACCTATGCGGAGCCTACCCCGAAAGTATCTTACACTGCACTCTGGCAAAGACTTTGGGGAAGCCGTCCTTCAACTGACATTTTACTTCACTACGTCACCATGGGGTTGCAAACCATGCGGCGCCTACAGCCAAAGTGCCATATGCTCAACTCTGTGAAACAACGCTGTGGGGAAACGGGTTCAACGAACACCTGGTTTCACTACGTTGGAAGTGTTTGAGAAACCCGTCGTGCCCTCTGTCAAACTGCACATTGCAGAAGCCATCTTTCAGCTAACATCTTACATCTCTAAAGTATGGATGGCACGTATGTTATATATAACGTTTGTGTCTGTGCATGTTATTTGTGTGGTGAATGTGGTGTGTGTATGGTGTGTCAGTGTTTTGGAGGTGCTGTATGTGTCCTTCTGTGTTGTCTTCAAGGGTCATATATGTGTTGTGATTGTAGTATATCAGCTAGGTATGCGCCGCATAGAACGTATGTGCGTGTATGGTCTTTCTATGGCCTGTGTGTTTTGTATGTGGTGCACGTGTGGTTTTGTGGTGTGGCATACGGGTGGAGTTTGGGCAGTAAAAGTGTGGTGTGTGTGTGGTGTGCGTGGTGTCCGTACTTCATAGATGTATGGATTCTCACGGTGTGTGTATTGTGGATGCGGTGTCTGTGTAGTGTAAGTGCGTTGTGTGCGGTATGAGTTTGGCATGTATGTGGTGTATATACGGAGTGTGTTTGTGGGCTACACGTAGTGTACGGTGGGTATATGTGTGGTCCGTGTATTAGGTGTAGTAAGTAGTGTGTGGAAGATGTCTGTGTGAGGTGTAAGTGGTTTGGTGTGTATGTGGTGACTGGGTGAGGTGTTTGTGTGGTATTCACGTGTCATGCGAGGTATGTTGGCACCCTGTTGTGTGTTCGGTGTAGGAGTGATGTGGCTGTGTGGCCTATGTGTCACATTTGTGTCTCTATGTGCAGTGTGTGTGGTGTCCTGGTAGTCGACGTGTAGAGGAGGGAGCATCTGTCTTCCGTATAAGTGGCGTGGGTTTGGGGTGTGGGGTGTGCATGTGGAGGGTGTATGCGTGGTATACGGGCAGTGGTTTGTTTGGAAACTGTGTGCTGTATATGTGTTGAGTGTGGTAATACTGTGCGAGGGGGGTAACTGTGGGTGTGTGTGGGGCATGTGTGATGTGTGTTGGATATGTCTGTGGCATATGCATGGTGAGTGTGTGGTGAGCATGTGGTGTGTGTGATGTATGCATGTGTAGACGGTGTATGTGTCATGCAGGTGTGTATGTCGTAGGAAGGTGGCCAATGCGGCGTGCCAGGTGTGTGGAATGTGCAGGGTGTGTGTGTGTGTGTGTGTGTGTGTGTGTATGTGTGTTATATAAGTGTCTTGAGTGTATTGCACGGGTGGCCGTGTGTGGTGTGTTTTCCTTAAATGTTTTGGGTGTGTGTGTTGTGTGTTTGGGTACTGTGGTATGTGTGATATATGTGTGGGTTTCCGTGTAATTCGTGTCTTGTGTAGGCTGCACGTTAGTTGAAAGTGCAGTTTGACAGAGTTGAGTATATGGCACTTTCCACCTAGTCCCCGCCGAGGTTTTCAAACACTTCTAACTCAGTGAAACAAGATGCTAGCAACACGATGGTTTTTCCCCCACAGTGTTACTTCACAGAGTTGAGTGTATGGCACGTTCGTCGTCGTTCCCAGCAGTTTTTCAAACGCTTCCAACATGGAGAAACAAGATGTTAGTTGAAAGACGGTTTCCCCAAAGTGCCGTTTTGACAGAGTTGAATATATGGCTCTTTCTTTCTGCACAGTCCCTGAATAATTTTTCAAACCCTTCTAACTTAGTGAAACTAGATGTTAGTTCAAAGGATGCTTTCCCACCGTGTTGGTTCCCAGAGATGAGTATATGGCAGTGACCTTGGAGGCCCTGCATAGCTTCTCAAAACTTCCAACTTGGTGAAACATGTTAGTTGAAAGATGCTTTCTCCACAGGAGTCTTTTGCGATGGCTGGTATAGGTGACTTTCCACATCATTCCCTGCATAGGTTGTCAAACTCTTCTCACGTAGTGAAACGACAGGCTAGTTACAAGATATTTTCCCCACAGTGTTGTATCACAGGGTTGAGTATATGGCACTCACCCTGTAGGCCCCGCGTAGGTTTTCAGACAGTTCTCACTGAGCGAAACCACACATTAGGTGAAAGCTGGTTACTCTCCAGGGTTGTTTCGCAGGATTGGGTATACGGCCCTTTCCGCATGGGCCCGCGTAAGTTTTTCAAACACTTCTAACTGAGAGAAACCAGATGTGAGTTGAAAGATGGTTTCTCCACAGTATGTTTTCTCTGAATCGAGAATTCTGAGGAACTCGAGAATTCCGTTGAAGACGAATCTTCGTTCCCAGCAGTTTTTCAAACACTTCTAACATGGTGAAATAAGATGGTAGTGGAAAGATGGTTTCCCCAAAAGCTGCTTGACAGAGTGGAGGGTATGACACTTTCCGCCTAAGCCCCCACAGGTTTGCCAACACTTCTTCCTTAGTGAAACAAGATGTGAGTGGAAAGATGGTTTCCCCACAGTGTTGTTTCACAGGGTTGAGGGTATGGCACTTTCCTTCTAGGCCCCACATGGGTTTTCCAACACTTCCACGTTAGTGGAGCCAGAGGTTAGTGGAAAGATGGTTTCCGTAGAGTGCAGGTTGACTGACTTGTGTACATGGCACTTCACTCTCCACATAGCCCCCCCCCCCCCACATAGGTGTTCCAACACCTCCAACGGTTGTGACACCGGATGTTAGGTGAGAGATGGTTGCTCCACAGGATTCTTTCACCGTGGCTGGTATATGTCACTTTCCACATCGTTCCCCACATAGGTGCTCAAACTCTTCTAACCTAGTGATTGATACAAGCTGTTAGTTGAGTGTTGGCTTCCCCAGAGTGAAGTCTGACAGAGTTGAGTACATGGAACTTGACGCGCAGTCCCCGCGCAGGTTTTCAAGCCCTTGGAACTGAGTGAAACTAGGTGTTAGCTAAAAGGTCGTGTCCTCAGAGTGTGCCTTCACACGGGTGACTATATGGCACCTACCTTGCAGGCCCCGCACAGTTGTCAGACAGCTCTCTTTTAGTGCAGCAAGATATTAGGAGAAAGACCGTTTCGCCACACCGTGTTTCACATGATGGAGTGTAAGGGCACTTTCTACGCAAGCCACCGTACGTAGGTTGGCAAACACTTGGAACGGAGTGAAACGAGATGCTAGCTGAAAGGTGGTCTCTCCACAGTACACCTTCACGGGGTGGAGGGTCACTTTCGACGTCGTTCTCCGCATAGGATTTCAAACAATGCCAACCTGGTGCTACAAGATGTTCCTGGAAAGATGGTTTCCCCAAATGGGCAGCTGCACAAACGTGAGTGTATGGCACTTTCACTATAGGCCTCCCATCACTGTTCCGCCTCTTCCCACTTAGGGAAAGGACATGTTGGCTGAAAGGTGTTTCCTCACCCCCGCCCCCGCCCTCCACGGTTTTGTTTCACACAGTCGAGGACAGAGCACTTGCCGTGTACGTCTGCATACGCTTTCAAACTCTTGCAACTTAGCCAAACAAGATGTCAGCTGAGAGATGGTTTCTCTGCAGGATTCTTTCAGAGTATCGAGTACATATCACTTTCCACATCGTGCCCTGCATAGGTTTTCAAACGCTTCTGACTTAGTGATACAAGATGTCAGGTGAAGGATGGTTTCCCCGAAGGGCAAACCTTTGACAGAGTTGAGTGGCACGCGCCGCATAAAGCCCCCACAGGCTTCCTTCACTCGCTTCTTACCTGGTGAAACCCAATGTAGTTGAAAGACGGTTTCCCCAACAGTGTTGTTTCACAGCGCTGAGGGTCTAGGCCCCACATGGGATTGCAAACACTTCCAAGTTAGTGGAACCAGAGGTGAGTGGAAAGCGTTCCTCCAAAGTGCAGTTTGCCCGAGTCGAGTATACGACACCTTCCACTGAGGCCCCACGATAGGCGTTTGTTCAAACTGCTGGTCTAACTTAGCGATACAAGATGTTCCTTCACAGAGCCGAGTTTGTGGCACTGACCTTACATGTGGGCGCCGCATAGGTTTGCAAACAGTTCTCCCTCAGTGAGCCAAGATGTTAGTTGCAAGATGGCTTCTCCACAGGACTTTCTCACAATGCCGAGTAAATGTCACTTGCCCCTTCTTTGCCCGCAGAGGATTTCCGGCAAATCTAACTTAGCGATACGGGATGTTATTTGAAAGGTGGTTTCCCCAAAGTGCCTCTCGACAGAGTCGCGTATATGGCACCTTCGTCATAGGCCCCGAATGGGTTTTCAGACACCTCTGCCCAGTGAAACGTGATGTCAGTCCACAGTATTCTCTCCCACAGTCGAGTATATGTCACTTTCCCCCTGGCTCCCCACAGAGGGTTTCAAACACTTCTACGTTAGTGATGCAAGCTGTTAGCCAGAAGATGGCTCCTGCAATGTGCAGTGGGACAGTGCTCTGTATATATATATATATATATATATACATATACATATAGCACGTTGTGCTTAGGCCCCGACGGGTTTCTCAAACACTTCTAACTTAGTGAAACCACGTGTTAGTTGAAACGGTCTCCCCACAGTGTTGTTTCACAGAGTTGAGTGTATGGCACTTTCGCTGTAGGCCCCGCACGAACGGTTTGCAGCCACAGGTAACATAGTGAAGTAAGCTGTTGGTTGAAGGACGGCTTCTCCGCTCTCCCCCCTCCCCCCACACACACACCGCAGGTGTTGTTTGACAGAGTGGGGTGTCTCATACTTTTGGTGTGAGCTCCGCATCGCTTTTCAAACACGTCTAACAAGGGAACCCAGATGCTATTTGAAGGATGGTTTCACCACAGTGTTGTTTTACAGAGTTGAGCACATGGCGCTTGCTGCGTAGGAAGCCCCTCGTTTCTGAAACTCTTCTCAGTAAGGGAAACGAGAGGTGTGTTGACAGGTGGCGTCTCCACGGTGTTGTTTCACAGAGTTGACTCTACGGCACTTTCGTCGCAGGCCCTGCATGGGTCTTGAAGCCCTTGTCACTTTGGCAAACGAGCTGTCATTTGAAAAGTGGTCTCCCCCCAGTGTCTCACAGAGTTGAGGGTAGGGCCCTTGCCGCGTAGACCCCCAACAGTTTCCGAACACTCTTAAGTTAGTGAAACCAGGTGCTAGTTGAGTGCTCGTTTCAGCACACCATCGTTTCTCACAGTTGAGTAGACGGCGCTCAACAGTTAGGCGTCTCGTAGGTTTTCAAACCCTTCTACCTTAGAGAAACCACACGGTAGTTGAAGGACGGTTTCCCCCACAGTGTTGTTTCCTAGAGTTGAGAGCGTACGGTCCCGTGCGCTAGGCGCCTGCGAGCCTTATGAAACACCTGTGGCTTAGTGAAACCACATGCTAGGAGACAGATTGTGTCCCCACAGTGTCGTCTCACAGGGTTCAGTATATGGCACTCTCGTTGTAGGCCCCGCAACGTTTGGAGCTACGTGTACCTTAGCGAAGCGAGATGTCAGCGGAACGACGGCTCTCACCAAGTGTTATCTGCCAGAGCGCAGTGGGAGACACTTTCGGGCTAGGCTCCGCGTAGCTTTCCAAACACTTCTAACGAGGGAACCCAGATGCTGTTGGAAGGAGGGTTTCACCACAGTGTTGTTTTACATACAGAGTTGCGCACAGGGCCCTCTCTGCGTAGTACCCACGTAGGTTTTCGAACCCTTCTCACTAAGCGAAACGAGCGGTTAGGTGAAACGTGGAGACCCACAGTGTTGTCTCACAGAGTTGAGTGTATGGCACTTTCCGCATAGGCCCTGCATAGGTTGTCAAACACTTCTAACATTGTGAAACGAGATGTGATTGGGAAGATGGTTTTCCCCCACAGCGTCTCAGAGAGCTGAGTATACGGCAGTTTCGTTGTAGTCTCCGGATGCTTCTCAAACACTTCCAACTTAGTGAAACCACATGGTAGTTGGAAGATGCTTTCCCCGCAAGGTTGTGTCACAGAGTTGAGTGTACGTCCCTTTCTACATACGCCTCCATAGGTTTTCAAACACGTCTGCCTTAGTGAACTGAGATGTTAGTTGAAAGGTGTTTTCCCCACCGTGTTTTTCCCCATAGGCGAGTATATGGCACTCACCGTCCACGTCTGCATACGTTTTCAAAACTCTTCTAACTTAGGCAAACAAGGGGTTAGTTGAAAAGACGGTTTTCTCCACAGTGTGTTTTCACAGAGTCGAGAACATGGCACTTTCCTCATTGTTCCTAGCAACGTTTTTCACGTACGTCTAACATGGTGAAACAAGATATTAGTTGGAAGACGGTTTCCCTAAAAAAAATTGACAGTGGAGCAGATGGCACTTTCCGCCTAAGCCCCCACCCCCCCCAACCCCCACCCCCGGCAAGTTTCGAAACACTCCTACGAACTGAACCCGGATGTTATTTGAAAGACGGTTTCACCGCAGTCGTGTTGTGCAGAGTTGAGCATATGACACTTTCTTTGTAGAAATGGCATAGGTTTTCAACCACTTCTAAGTGAAGAGCAGTTAGCTGCAACATGGATTCACCACAGTGTTGTGTCACAGAGTTGAGTGCATGGTCTACGCGCCTAGGTCCCGTGGGTCTTCTCAGACACTTGTAACCTAGTGAAACCAGAGGCTAGAAGAAAGATTCTTTCCCCCGCCGTGCCGTTTCACAGAGTTGAGCATATGGCACTTTCGGACTAGGCCCCACATGGTTTGCATCTACATCTAACATAGTGAATTAAAATGTGAGCTGGAGGACGGCTTCCCCAGGTGTTGTTTGACAGAGTGGAGTGTATGACTCTTGCGGTGTCGGCTCTGCAGAAGTTTTCAAACACTTCTAACAGGGGAGCCCAGATGGTATTTGAAGGGTGGTTTCCCCACCGTGTTGTTTTACAGAGTTGAGCACATGGCACTTTCTACGTAGAACCGCATACGGTTCTCAAACAATTTCTAAGTGAAACGAGAGGTTAGTTGAAAGGTGGAGTCCCCACAGTGTTGTTTTCACAGAGTTGACTAGGTGGCACTTTCGGCGCAGGCCCTACATGGGTTTTCGAACGCTTGTCACTTTGTGAAATGAGATGTCAGTTGAAAGATGGTTCCTCCACAGTGTCTCACAGAGATGAGTTGGTGGCGCTTTCGGTGTCATCTCCGCGTGGTTTTCAAACACTTCCAACTTACTGAAACAACGTGTTAGTTGGTAGAGGGTTTCCCCCGACTGTGTTGTGTCTCGGAGTTGAAACTATGGCACTTTCCTCATAGACCCTGGATAGTTTTCAAACAGGCTTGAAGCAGGGAAACCAGATGTTAGTTGACAGATCGTTTTGCCACACCATTGTCTCTCACAGTTGAGTGCACGGCACTTAACCGTTAGGCTTCCCGTGGGTGTTCAAAGACTTCTACCTTAGGGAAACCAGATGGTAGTTGAACGATGGTTTCCCCATAGTGTTGTTTCACAGACTTGACCGTATGGCACTCTCCGTGTGGCCCACACTTAGGTTTCCTAACCCTTGTAACTACGCTCAGTGAGAAGTTAATTGAAAGGTGGTTTCACCACAGTGTTGTTTGATTGAGTGGCGCGTATGGCGCTAGCCACATGGGCCCCGCGTGTGTTTTCAAACACTTGTAACAGTGAAACCAGATAGTAGTTGAACGATCCTTTCACCACACTGGTATTCACACAGTTGAGTATAGGGCACCTTGCGATTAGGCAATCCTATGAGAGCACAGGATTTCCACACACTGCTCACTTAGAGAAACCAGCTGGTAGTCGAAGATCGTTTTCCCCACAGTGTTGTTTCACAGAGTCGAGTATATGGCACGGTCTTCAGAGGCCCCCCAGGGGTTTCAAACACTTCTAACTTAGTGGCCCAGCTTTTAGTTAAAAGTCAGTTTCTCCCATGTTGTTTCACAGAGTTGAGCGTATGGTGCTATGCACCTAAGCCCCCTCCCCCCGTCTTTTCAAACCCTTGTAACCTCGCGAATCCAGATGCTCGGAGAAAGACTGTGTCACCATAGTGTCTGTTCTCGGAGTTGAGTGTATGGCACTTTCGTTGTGGGCCCCGCATGGTTTTCAAACACATCACACTTAGGGAAATAAGATGTGAGTTGGAGGACGGCTTCCTCCAAGTGTTGTTTGACACAGTGCAATGTAAGATACACTCGGTGTAGCGGCCGCATGGCATTTCAAACACGTCTGACAAGTGAACCCAGGTGATATTTGGAGGATGGTATCACCACGCTGTTGTTTTACAGAGTTGAGCTTATGGCACTCTCTGCGTAGTCCCTGCATAGGTCTTCAAACACTTCGAACTTAGTGCACCAAGATGTTAGTTGAAAGAGGGTGTCCCCACAGGATTCTCTACAGTGTCCTGTACGTGTCACTCTCCACATCGTTCCCCACATAGACCTTCACAGACTTCTACGCGACACGACAGGTCAATGGACAGACTATTTCCACAAAGTGCATTGTGACAGAGTTGAGGATGCGGCGCTTTCACCATAGGCCCTGCATTGATTTTCCAACACTTGGAACCTAGCGAAACAAGATGGTAGTTGAACGATTGTTTTCACTGCACTGCTGCTTCGCAGAATCGAGTATATGGCACTTTCGTGTATCCCAAGCACAGTTTTCCACACACTTGAACCTTAGTGAAACCGGATGTTAATCGAACAGTGGTCTCCTCACAGAGTCGTGTATATGGCACCTTGCGGGGAGGCCACTCAAGTGTTTTCTAAACACTTCAGACTTTGTGAAACCAGGTAGTAGCTGAAAGACGGTTGCCCCACAGTGTTGTTTCACAGGGAGATGGGTATTTGGCACCTTCCGCTTAGGCCCCTCACAGGTTTTCAAACACTTCCACCTTAGCGTAATGGGCTGTTCCTTGAAAGATGGTTGCCCCCGCAACGTATCAGACAGGCGTGTATGTGGCACTCTGGATGTCGCCCCCCCCGCACGGGTGTTCAAGCACACTAAGTTAGCGAAACCAGATGTTAACTGATAGACGTTTGCACCACACAAACGTTTCACAGGGTTGAGTACCGGGCACTTTGGCTGTAGTCCCCGCATGGGTTTTTAGCCACTTCTAGTGTCGTGAAACAAGACATTAGTTGAAAGGTGTGTTGTCTGCCAGACTTGACTATGTGGCACTTTATGCGTAGGTTTTTGAACACGCCTAGCAACGTGAAACCGTTAAGTTAGTTGAAAGATGGTTTCCCCACAAGCAGTTTTTAGAGTCGAGTATATGTCACTTTCCCCCATAGTCCCTAGTGTATGTTTTAAAGCATTTCTAACCGTGAAACAAGTTGTTAATGGAAAGATTTTTATCCCACAGTATTGTTTCACAGAGTGGAGTATATGGCACCTTCCTCTAGGTCCCTCTTCAGTTTTTAAGCTTTTCTAAATTTCTGAAATCAGATGGTAGTGGAAAGAGGTTTTCACCTCAGTGTTGTCTCGCAGAGTTGAGTAGACGGCACTTTCCTCATAGACCCGGCCTAGGGTTTCAAGTGCTTCTGTTAGTGAAACAAGATATTAGTTGAAAGACCGTTTTTCCGTAACACTCTTTCACACAATCAAGTCTATGTCACTTTCATCGTAATTCCCCGAAAATGTTTACAGAAACTTCCAACGGTGAAACGAGATGTTAGTTGAAGGATGGTTTCACCACACTGTTGTTTCACAGAGCTGAGTGATGGCGCTTTCCGTATCGTTGCCCGCGTGGGTTTTCTAACACTTACAGATTAGTGACATCAGATGGTAGTTGAAAGATGGTTTCACCACAGTGTTGTCTCACAGAGTGGAGGATATGGCGCTTCTCTCATAGTTGCTCGCGTACGTTTTCCACCCCGTCCAAATTAGTGAAACCGAATGTTTCTTGAAGGAGGGTTCCCCAAAATGTTGTTGTTTCCCATATTTGAGTGCAAGGCGCTTTCCCTGAAGGTGTCGCATAGGTTTTCAAACTGGTCCAACCTTGTGCACCAAGAGGTTAGTTGGCTGAGGGTTTGAGCAGACTCTTGTGCAGAGTTGAGTGTGTGGCACTTTCCGCATAGGCTCCGCATAGGTTTCAAAGATGGTTTTAACCGTAGGGATACCAGATGCCAGTTGAAAGATGTTTCATACAGTCGTGCATACGGCAGTTTCGGTGTTGGCCCCGCACGGGCCCTCAAACACTTCTAACTTGGTGAAACCCGACGTTGGTGGATAGATGGTTTCACCACACGGTTGTTTCCCAGGGTTGAGTGCATGGCACATCCGGTGTAGGCCCCACATGGGTCTTCAAGCTAAGAGGGGTCTAACGTACTGAAACAGGATGCTGGTTGGAAGATGGTTTCCGCACAGTGTTATTTGCCAGACTCGAGTATATGACACTTTATTCGTAGGCCCCACATACGTTGTCGAATACCTCTAACATAGTGAGACCTGATGGTAGTTGAAGGATGGTTTCTCCACGGTAAGATTTCAGCGTGGAGTGTATCTCGTTTTCCTCATAGGTTTTCAAACACTTCTCAGCGAAGCAAGGTGTTAGTTGATGAAGGGCTTATTTATGAAAAGTGTCACATACTTAACGCGGTGTAAAATCACTGTGCGGAAACATCTGTTTGTTTCACAAAGTTAGAAATGTTGGAATCCTAGGCATAGAAGCTAAAAAGCGGGGCGCCTGGGTGGCTTGGTCGGTTAAGCGTCTGACTTCGGCTCAGGTCATGATCTCGCGGTCCGTGGGTTCGAGCCCCGCGTCAGGCTCTGTGCTGACAGCTCGGAGCCTGGAGCCTGTTTCAGAGTCTGTGTCTCCTTCTCACCGTGACCCTCCCCCGTTCAGCTCTATCTCTCTCTGTCTCAAAAATAAATAAACTTTAAAAAAGAAGTTAAAAGGCAAAGCGCACTTTCCTCGCTGTGTCAAGGATCGTTGTAGACAAACCACTTTTCAAATAACATCTGGTTTAACTAAGCGGGAAGTGTTTGCAAACGCTTGCGGGGCCGCAAAGACACTGCCATGTCCTCGGCGCTGTGAAACACCAGTGTGGTGACGCCTTTTACCAACTAACATCTGCTTTCACCGCATAGGGTTTCAAGTGCTTGAAAACCCATGTGGGGACGAAACGGAAAGCGCCATAGGCTGAAGTGTATGAAACGCTGTGGGGGAACCACCTTCCAACTAAAATCCTGTTTCAGTAGGTTGGAAGCGTTTGCAAACCTCTGCGGGGCTTAGGCGGAAACGCCTACACGCAGCTCTGTGAAACAACTACGGGGAAAGAGTCTTTTCACCTAACATCCGGTTTCAGTAAGTGAGAACTCTTTGAAAACCTATGCGGGGCCTACAGGGTAAGGGCCATAGCGTCACCTCCGTGAAACAACACCGTGGGGAAACCGACTTTCAACTAACATACATCTATCTGATTTGACAAAGTGAGAAGTGTTTGAAAACCCATGGTATCCGGCTTGCAACTAACCTCTTGCTTCGCCAAGTAGAATTGGAAAGCCTATGTGGGCCCTACGGGGAAAGTGCCATGCACTCAACTCTGTGAAACAGAAAAGTGTGAGGGAAACATCTTGCCACTAACATCTTCTTTCACCAAGTTAAAAGTGTTTCAAAGCAAATGCAGCACCTACACCGAGTGTGCCTTATACTCAATACCATGAAACACCTTAGGGAAAGCTTTCTCCTATCGTCTTATTCACTAAGTTTGAAGCGCTTGGAGACCTATGCGGAGCCCAGGTGGAAAGCTCTATGTACTCAGCTCTACCAGGCAGCCCTTGAGGGAAACTATCTGTCAACTAACATCTTGTTTCACTAAGTCACAAGTGTTTGAAAAACCCCGTAGGCCTACCCCGACCAGTGCCTTGTACCTAACTTTAGGAAGTACCGTGGGGATACCATCATTCAACCAACGGCTACGTGTCACAACGTGAGAAACGTTAGTAAATACGTGCGGGGCCTACAGGGAAAGTGCCTTATACTCACCTCTGGAAAAAAAGAGTGAAGCGTCGGGTTTCGCTACGTTAAAATTGCTTGAAAACTAGGCGGGACCTAGAGGTAAGCGCCATAGAGTCAACTCTGTGATAGGACACTGTGGGGAACCCATCGTCCACCCAATTTCTTGTGTACACTAAGTTAGAGGTGTTTGAACGCCATCCGGGGATCACACCGAAAGTGCCACATAGCCCTGGGCACCGTCACGGTCGAGAGACAATCTCCCAACATCTGCTTTCACTCGGTTACAAGTGTTTAAAACACATGCGGGGCCTGGGTGGAGAGTACCAAACACGCAACTCCGTGAAACAACACGGTTGGGGAGACCACCTTTCAACCTCTATGTGGTTTCTTTGAGCTAGAAGTGTCTGAAAACCTATGAGAAGCCAACTGGTTAAGTGCCATACCTCTACGCTCAACGGTGAACAACGATGGTGTGCTAAAACAATATTTCAACTAACATCTGGTTGCACTAATTTAAAAGTGTTTGAAAACTATTCAGGGTCTGTGAGGAGAGTGCCATATGCTCCACTCTGTGACAGAACACAGTGGGGACCCCATCTTCCGACTAACGTGTGTCAGTTTGAAAACCATGAGGAGCTACACCCCAAAGGGACTTACTCTATGAGACGCCCTAGGGAAACCGTCTTTGAAGTGACTTCTCGTTTCACAAACTTACAAGTGTTTGAAAACCCATGCATGCAAGGCCTGCGCAGAAAGTGCCTAGAGTCCACTCTGTGAAACAACACTGTGGGTCTCCACGTTTCAACCAACCGCTCGTTTCACTGAGTGAGAAGGGTTTGAAAACCTACGTGCGTTCTACGCAACGAGTGCCATATGCTCAACTCTGTAAAACAACACACCGGTGACACCATCCTTCAAATAGCATCATGGTTCACTGTTAGAAGTGTTTGAAAACCTATGCGGAGCCTACCCCGAAAGTATCTTACACTGCACTCTGGCAAAGACTTTGGGGAAGCCGTCCTTCAACTGACATTTTACTTCACTACGTCACCATGGGGTTGCAAACCATGCGGCGCCTACAGCCAAAGTGCCATATGCTCAACTCTGTGAAACAACGCTGTGGGGAAACGGGTTCAACGAACACCTGGTTTCACTACGTTGGAAGTGTTTGAGAAACCCGTCGTGCCCTCTGTCAAACTGCACATTGCAGAAGCCATCTTTCAGCTAACATCTTACATCTCTAAAGTATGGATGGCACGTATGTTATATATAACGTTTGTGTCTGTGCATGTTATTTGTGTGGTGAATGTGGTGTGTGTATGGTGTGTCAGTGTTTTGGAGGTGCTGTATGTGTCCTTCTGTGTTGTCTTCAAGGGTCATATATGTGTTGTGATTGTAGTATATCAGCTAGGTATGCGCCGCATAGAACGTATGTGCGTGTATGGTCTTTCTATGGCCTGTGTGTTTTGTATGTGGTGCACGTGTGGTTTTGTGGTGTGGCATACGGGTGGAGTTTGGGCAGTAAAAGTGTGGTGTGTGTGTGGTGTGCGTGGTGTCCGTACTTCATAGATGTATGGATTCTCACGGTGTGTGTATTGTGGATGCGGTGTCTGTGTAGTGTAAGTGCGTTGTGTGCGGTATGAGTTTGGCATGTATGTGGTGTATATACGGAGTGTGTTTGTGGGCTACACGTAGTGTACGGTGGGTATATGTGTGGTCCGTGTATTAGGTGTAGTAAGTAGTGTGTGGAAGATGTCTGTGTGAGGTGTAAGTGGTTTGGTGTGTATGTGGTGACTGGGTGAGGTGTTTGTGTGGTATTCACGTGTCATGCGAGGTATGTTGGCACCCTGTTGTGTGTTCGGTGTAGGAGTGATGTGGCTGTGTGGCCTATGTGTCACATTTGTGTCTCTATGTGCAGTGTGTGTGGTGTCCTGGTAGTCGACGTGTAGAGGAGAGGGAGCATCTGTCTTCCGTATAAGTGGCGTGGGTTTGGGGTGTGGGGTGTGCATGTGGAGGGTGTATGCGTGGTATACGGGCAGTGGTTTGTTTGGAAACTGTGTGCTGTATATGTGTTGAGTGTGGTAATACTGTGCGAGGGGGGTAACTGTGGGTGTGTGTGGGGCATGTGTGATGTGTGTTGGATATGTCTGTGGCATATGCATGGTGAGTGTGTGGTGAGCATGTGGTGTGTGTGATGTATGCATGTGTAGACGGTGTATGTGTCATGCAGGTGTGTATGTCGTAGGAAGGTGGCCAATGCGGCGTGCCAGTGTGTGGAATGTGCAGGGTGTGTGTGTGTGTGTGTGTGTGTGTGTATGTGTGTTATATAAGTGTCTTGAGTGTATTGCACGGGTGGCCGTGTGTGGTGTGTTTTCCTTAAATGTTTTGGGTGTGTGTGTTGTGTGTTTGGGTACTGTGGTATGTGTGATATATGTGTGGGTTTCCGTGTAATTCGTGTCTTGTGTAGGCTGCACGTTAGTTGAAAGTGCAGTTTGACAGAGTTGAGTATATGGCACTTTCCACCTAGTCCCCGCCGAGGTTTTCAAACACTTCTAACTCAGTGAAACAAGATGCTAGCAACACGATGGTTTTTCCCCCCACAGTGTTACTTCACAGAGTTGAGTGTATGGCACGTTCGTCGTCGTTCCCAGCAGTTTTTCAAACGCTTCCAACATGGAGAAACAAGATGTTAGTTGAAAGACGGTTTCCCCAAAGTGCCGTTTTGACAGAGTTGAATATATGGCTCTTTCTTTCTGCACAGTCCCTGAATAATTTTTCAAACCCTTCTAACTTAGTGAAACTAGATGTTAGTTCAAAGGATGCTTTCCCACCGTGTTGGTTCCCAGAGATGAGTATATGGCAGTGACCTTGGAGGCCCTGCATAGCTTCTCAAAACTTCCAACTTGGTGAAACATGTTAGTTGAAAGATGCTTTCTCCACAGGAGTCTTTTGCGATGGCTGGTATAGGTGACTTTCCACATCATTCCCTGCATAGGTTGTCAAACTCTTCTCACGTAGTGAAACGACAGGCTAGTTACAAGATATTTTCCCCACAGTGTTGTATCACAGGGTTGAGTATATGGCACTCACCCTGTAGGCCCCGCGTAGGTTTTCAGACAGTTCTCACTGAGCGAAACCACACATTAGGTGAAAGCTGGTTACTCTCCAGGGTTGTTTCGCAGGATTGGGTATACGGCCCTTTCCGCATGGGCCCGCGTAAGTTTTTCAAACACTTCTAACTGAGAGAAACCAGATGTGAGTTGAAAGATGGTTTCTCCACAGTATGTTTTCTCTGAATCGAGAATTCTGAGGAACTCGAGAATTCCGTTGAAGACGAATCTTCGTTCCCAGCAGTTTTTCAAACACTTCTAACATGGTGAAATAAGATGGTAGTGGAAAGATGGTTTCCCCAAAAGCTGCTTGACAGAGTGGAGGGTATGACACTTTCCGCCTAAGCCCCCACAGGTTTGCCAACACTTCTTCCTTAGTGAAACAAGATGTGAGTGGAAAGATGGTTTCCCCACAGTGTTGTTTCACAGGGTTGAGGGTATGGCACTTTCCTTCTAGGCCCCACATGGGTTTTCCAACACTTCCACGTTAGTGGAGCCAGAGGTTAGTGGAAAGATGGTTTCCGTAGAGTGCAGGTTGACTGACTTGTGTACATGGCACTTCACTCTCCACATAGCCCCCCCCCCCCCCACATAGGTGTTCCAACACCTCCAACGGTTGTGACACCGGATGTTAGGTGAGAGATGGTTGCTCCACAGGATTCTTTCACCGTGGCTGGTATATGTCACTTTCCACATCGTTCCCCACATAGGTGCTCAAACTCTTCTAACCTAGTGATTGATACAAGCTGTTAGTTGAGTGTTGGCTTCCCCAGAGTGAAGTCTGACAGAGTTGAGTACATGGAACTTGACGCGCAGTCCCCGCGCAGGTTTTCAAGCCCTTGGAACTGAGTGAAACTAGGTGTTAGCTAAAAGGTCGTGTCCTCAGAGTGTGCCTTCACACGGGTGACTATATGGCACCTACCTTGCAGGCCCCGCACAGTTGTCAGACAGCTCTCTTTTAGTGCAGCAAGATATTAGGAGAAAGACCGTTTCGCCACACCGTGTTTCACATGATGGAGTGTAAGGGCACTTTCTACGCAAGCCACCGTACGTAGGTTGGCAAACACTTGGAACGGAGTGAAACGAGATGCTAGCTGAAAGGTGGTCTCTCCACAGTACACCTTCACGGGGTGGAGGGTCACTTTCGACGTCGTTCTCCGCATAGGATTTCAAACAATGCCAACCTGGTGCTACAAGATGTTCCTGGAAAGATGGTTTCCCCAAATGGGCAGCTGCACAAACGTGAGTGTATGGCACTTTCACTATAGGCCTCCCATCACTGTTCCGCCTCTTCCCACTTAGGGAAAGGACATGTTGGCTGAAAGGTGTTTCCTCACCCCCGCCCCCGCCCTCCACGGTTTTGTTTCACACAGTCGAGGACAGAGCACTTGCCGTGTACGTCTGCATACGCTTTCAAACTCTTGCAACTTAGCCAAACAAGATGTCAGCTGAGAGATGGTTTCTCTGCAGGATTCTTTCAGAGTATCGAGTACATATCACTTTCCACATCGTGCCCTGCATAGGTTTTCAAACGCTTCTGACTTAGTGATACAAGATGTCAGGTGAAGGATGGTTTCCCCGAAGGGCAAACCTTTGACAGAGTTGAGTGGCACGCGCCGCATAAAGCCCCCACAGGCTTCCTTCACTCGCTTCTTACCTGGTGAAACCCAATGTAGTTGAAAGACGGTTTCCCCAACAGTGTTGTTTCACAGCGCTGAGGGTCTAGGCCCCACATGGGATTGCAAACACTTCCAAGTTAGTGGAACCAGAGGTGAGTGGAAAGCGTTCCTCCAAAGTGCAGTTTGCCCGAGTCGAGTATACGACACCTTCCACTGAGGCCCCACGATAGGCGTTTGTTCAAACTGCTGGTCTAACTTAGCGATACAAGATGTTCCTTCACAGAGCCGAGTTTGTGGCACTGACCTTACATGTGGGCGCCGCATAGGTTTGCAAACAGTTCTCCCTCAGTGAGCCAAGATGTTAGTTGCAAGATGGCTTCTCCACAGGACTTTCTCACAATGCCGAGTAAATGTCACTTGCCCCTTCTTTGCCCGCAGAGGATTTCCGGCAAATCTAACTTAGCGATACGGGATGTTATTTGAAAGGTGGTTTCCCCAAAGTGCCTCTCGACAGAGTCGCGTATATGGCACCTTCGTCATAGGCCCCGAATGGGTTTTCAGACACCTCTGCCCAGTGAAACGTGATGTCAGTCCACAGTATTCTCTCCCACAGTCGAGTATATGTCACTTTCCCCCCCGGCTCCCCACAGAGGGTTTCAAACACTTCTACGTTAGTGATGCAAGCTGTTAGCCAGAAGATGGCTCCTGCAATGTGCAGTGGGACAGTGCTCTGTATATATATATATATATATATATAATACATATACATATAGCACGTTGTGCTTAGGCCCCGACGGGTTTCTCAAACACTTCTAACTTAGTGAAACCACGTGTTAGTTGAAACGGTCTCCCCACAGTGTTGTTTCACAGAGTTGAGTGTATGGCACTTTCGCTGTAGGCCCCGCACGAACGGTTTGCAGCCACAGGTAACATAGTGAAGTAAGCTGTTGGTTGAAGGACGGCTTCTCCGCTCTCCCCCTCCCCCCCACACACACACCGCAGGTGTTGTTTGACAGAGTGGGGTGTCTCATACTTTTGGTGTGAGCTCCGCATCGCTTTTCAAACACGTCTAACAAGGGAACCCAGATGCTATTTGAAGGATGGTTTCACCACAGTGTTGTTTTACAGAGTTGAGCACATGGCGCTTGCTGCGTAGGAAGCCCCTCGTTTCTGAAACTCTTCTCAGTAAGGGAAACGAGAGGTGTGTTGACAGGTGGCGTCTCCACGGTGTTGTTTCACAGAGTTGACTCTACGGCACTTTCGTCGCAGGCCCTGCATGGGTCTTGAAGCCCTTGTCACTTTGGCAAACGAGCTGTCATTTGAAAAGTGGTCTCCCCCCAGTGTCTCACAGAGTTGAGGGTAGGGCCCTTGCCGCGTAGACCCCCAACAGTTTCCGAACACTCTTAAGTTAGTGAAACCAGGTGCTAGTTGAGTGCTCGTTTCAGCACACCATCGTTTCTCACAGTTGAGTAGACGGCGCTCAACAGTTAGGCGTCTCGTAGGTTTTCAAACCCTTCTACCTTAGAGAAACCACACGGTAGTTGAAGGACGGTTTCCCCCACAGTGTTGTTTCCTAGAGTTGAGAGCGTACGGTCCCGTGCGCTAGGCGCCTGCGAGCCTTATGAAACACCTGTGGCTTAGTGAAACCACATGCTAGGAGACAGATTGTGTCCCCACAGTGTCGTCTCACACAGTTCAGTATATGGCACTCTCGTTGTAGGCCCCGCAACGTTTGGAGCTACGTGTACCTTAGCGAAGCGAGATGTCAGCGGAACGACGGCTCTCACCAAGTGTTATCTGCCAGAGCGCAGTGGGAGACACTTTCGGGCTAGGCTCCGCGTAGCTTTCCAAACACTTTCTAACGAGGGAACCCAGATGCTGTTGGAAGGAGGGTTTCACCACAGTGTTGTTTTACATACAGAGTTGCGCACAGGGCCCTCTCTGCGTAGTACCCACGTAGGTTTTCGAACCCTTCTCACTAAGCGAAACGAGCGGTTAGGTGAAACGTGGAGACCCACAGTGTTGTCTCACAGAGTTGAGTGTATGGCACTTTCCGCATAGGCCCTGCATAGGTTGTCAAACACTTCTAACATTGTGAAACGAGATGTGATTGGGAAGATGGTTTTCCCCCCCAGCGTCTCAGAGAGCTGAGTATACGGCAGTTTCGTTGTAGTCTCCGGATGCTTCTCAAACACTTCCAACTTAGTGAAACCACATGGTAGTTGGAAGATGCTTTCCCCGCAAGGTTGTGTCACAGAGTTGAGTGTACGTCCCTTTCTACATACGCCTCCATAGGTTTTCAAACACGTCTGCCTTAGTGAACTGAGATGTTAGTTGAAAGGTGTTTTCCCCACCGTGTTTTTCCCCATAGGCGAGTATATGGCACTCACCGTCCACGTCTGCATACGTTTTCAAAACTCTTCTAACTTAGGCAAACAAGGGGTTAGTTGAAAAGACGGTTTTCTCCACAGTGTGTTTTCACAGAGTCGAGAACATGGCACTTTCCTCATTGTTCCTAGCAACGTTTTTTCACGTACGTCTAACATGGTGAAACAAGATATTAGTTGGAAGACGGTTTCCCTAAAAAAAATTGACAGTGGAGCAGATGGCACTTTCCGCCTAAGCCCCCACCCCCCCCAACCCCCACCCCCGGCAAGTTTCGAAACACTCCTACGAACTGAACCCGGATGTTATTTGAAAGACGGTTTCACCGCAGTCGTGTTGTGCAGAGTTGAGCATATGACACTTTCTTTGTAGAAATGGCATAGGTTTTCAACCACTTCTAAGTGAAGAGCAGTTAGCTGCAACATGGATTCACCACAGTGTTGTGTCACAGAGTTGAGTGCATGGTCTACGCGCCCTAGGTCCCGTGGGTCTTCTCAGACACTTGTAACCTAGTGAAACCAGAGGCTAGAAGAAAGATTCTTTCCCCCGCCGTGCCGTTTCACAGAGTTGAGCATATGGCACTTTCGGACTAGGCCCCACATGGTTTGCATCTACATCTAACATAGTGAATTAAAATGTGAGCTGGAGGACGGCTTCCCCAGGTGTTGTTTGACAGAGTGGAGTGTATGACTCTTGCGGTGTCGGCTCTGCAGAAGTTTTCAAACACTTCTAACAGGGGAGCCCAGATGGTATTTGAAGGGTGGTTTCCCCACCGTGTTGTTTTACAGAGTTGAGCACATGGCACTTTCTACGTAGAACCGCATACGGTTCTCAAACAATTTCTAAGTGAAACGAGAGGTTAGTTGAAAGGTGGAGTCCCCACAGTGTTGTTTCACAGAGTTGACTAGGTGGCACTTTCGGCGCAGGCCCTACATGGGTTTTCGAACGCTTGTCACTTTGTGAAATGAGATGTCAGTTGAAAGATGTTTCCTCCACAGTGTCTCACAGAGATGAGTTGGTGGCGCGCTTTCGGTGTCATCTCCGCGTGGTTTTCAAACACTTCCAACTTACTGAAACAACGTGTTAGTTGGTAGAGGGTTTCCCCCGACTGTGTTGTGTCTCGGAGTTGAAACTATGGCACTTTCCTCATAGACCCTGGATAGTTTTCAAACAGGCTTGAAGCAGGGAAACCAGATGTTAGTTGACAGATCGTTTTGCCACACCATTGTCTCTCACAGTTGAGTGCACGGCACTTAACCGTTAGGCTTCCCGTGGGTGTTCAAAGACTTCTACCTTAGGGAAACCAGATGGTAGTTGAACGATGGTTTCCCCATAGTGTTTGTTTCACAGACTTGACCGTATGGCACTCTCCGTGTGGCCCACACTTAGGTTTCCTAACCCTTGTAACTACGCTCAGTGAGAAGTTAATTGAAAGGTGGTTTCACCACAGTGTTGTTTGATTGAGTGGCGCGTATGGCGCTAGCCACATGGGCCCCGCGTGTGTTTTCAAACACTTGTAACAGTGAAACCAGATAGTAGTTGAACGATCCTTTCACCACACTGGTATTCACACAGTTGAGTATAGGGCACCTTGCGATTAGGCAATCCTATGAGAGCACAGGATTTCCACACACTGCTCACTTAGAGAAACCAGCTGGTAGTCGAAGATCGTTTTCCCACAGTGTTGTTTCACAGAGTCGAGTATATGGCACGGTCTTCAGAGGCCCCCCAGGGGTTTCAAACACTTCTAACTTAGTGGCCCAGCTTTTAGTTAAAAGTCAGTTTCTCCCATGTTGTTTCACACAGAGTTGAGCGTATGGTGCTATGCACCTAAGCCCCCTCCCCCCGTCTTTTCAAACCCTTGTAACCTCGCGAATCCAGATGCTCGGAGAAAGACTGTGTCACCATAGTGTCTGTTCTCGGAGTTGAGTGTATGGCACTTTCGTTGTGGGCCCCGCATGGTTTTCAAACACATCACACTTAGGGAAATAAGATGTGAGTTGGAGGACGGCTTCCTCCAAGTGTTGTTTGACACAGTGCAATGTAAGATACACTCGGTGTAGCGGCCGCATGGCATTTCAAACACGTCTGACAAGTGAACCCAGGTGATATTTGGAGGATGGTATCACCACGCTGTTGTTTTACAGAGTTGAGCTTATGGCACTCTCTGCGTAGTCCCTGCATAGGTCTTTCAAACACTTCGAACTTAGTGCACCAAGATGTTAGTTGAAAGAGGGTGTCCCCACAGGATTCTCTACAGTGTCCTGTACGTGTCACTCTCCACATCGTTCCCCACATAGACCTTCACAGACTTCTACGCGACACGACAGGTCAATGGACAGACTATTTCCACAAAGTGCATTGTGACAGAGTTGAGGATGCGGCGCTTTCACCATAGGCCCTGCATTGATTTTCCAACACTTGGAACCTAGCGAAACAAGATGGTAGTTGAACGATTGTTTACACTGCACTGCTGCTTCGCAGAATCGAGTATATGGCACTTTCTGTGTATCCCAAGCACAGTTTTACCACACACTTGAACCTTAGTGAAACCGGATGTTAATCGAACAGTGGTCTCCTCACAGAGTCGTGTATATGGCACCTTGCGGGGAGGCCACTCAAGTGTTTCTAAACACTTCAGACTTTGTGAAACCAGGTAGTAGCTGAAAGACGGTTGCCCCACAGTGTTGTTTCACAGGGAGATGGGTATTTGTGGCACCTTCCGCTTAGGCCCCTCACAGTTTTTCAAACACTTCCACCTTAGCGTAATGGGCTGTTCCTTGAAAGATGTTTGCCCCCGCAACGTATCAGACAGGCGTGTATGTGGCACTCTCTGGATGTCGCCCCCCGCTCGGGTGTTCAAGCACACTAAGTTAGCGAAACCAGATGATAACTGATAGACGTTTTGCACCACACAAACGTTTCTCAGGGATGAGTTCCGGGCACTTTGGCTGTAGTCCCCGCATGGGTTTTTAGCCACTTCTAGTGTCGTGAAACAAGACATTAGTTGAAAGGTGTGTTGTCTGCCAGACTTGACTATGTGGCACTTTATGCGTAGGTTTTGGAACACGCCTAGCAACGTGAAACCGTTAAGTTAGTTGAAAGATGGTTTCCCCACAAGCAGTTTTTAGAGTCGAGTATATGTCACTTTCCCCCATAGTCCCTAGTGTATGTTTTAAAGCATTTCTAACCGTGAAACAAGTTGTTAATGGAAAGATTTTTATCCCACAGTATTGTTTCACAGAGTGGAGTATATGGCACCTTCCTCTAGGTCCCTCTTCAGTTTTTAAGCTTTTCTAAATTTCTGAAATCAGATGGTAGTGGAAAGAGGTTTTCACCTCAGTGTTGTCTCGCAGAGTTGAGTAGACGGCACTTTCCTCATAGACCCGGCCTAGGGTTTCAAGTGCTTCTGTTAGTGAAACAAGATATTAGTTGAAAGACCGTTTTTCCGTAACACTCTTTCACACAATCAAGTCTATGTCACTTTCATCGTAATTCCCCGAAAATGTTTACAGAAACTTCCAACGGTGAAACGAGATGTTAGTTGAAGGATGGTTTCACCACACTGTTGTTTCACAGAGCTGAGTGATGGCGCTTTCCGTATCGTTGCCCGCGTGGGTTTTCTAACACTTACAGATTAGTGACATCAGATGGTAGTTGAAAGATGGTTTCACCACAGTGTTGTCTCACAGAGTGGAGGATATGGCGCTTCTCTCATAGTTGCTCGCGTACGTTTTCCACCCCGTCCAAATTAGTGAAACCGAATGTTTCTTGAAGGAGGGTTCCCCAAAATGTTGTTGTTTCCCATATTTGAGTGCAAGGCGCTTTCCCTGAAGGTGTCGCATAGGTTTTCAAACTGGTCCAACCTTGTGCACCAAGAGGTTAGTTGGCTGAGGGTTTGAGCAGACTCTTGTGCAGAGTTGAGTGTGTGGCACTTTCCGCATAGGCTCCGCATAGGTTTCAAAGATGGTTTTAACCGTAGGGATACCAGATGCCGTTGAAAGATGTTTCATACATCGTGCA